>NW_017732160.1:231450-258039 GCF_001890085.2 Hipposideros armiger
AGGTTATATGTATATATAATTATAGTTGACATACAGTGTTATTCAACATCAGTTTCAGAAATACAATGCGTTGGTAAGGCCTCCACATCAACTATGAAGTGGACTCCCCAAAAGGGCATTGGTCCATCTGGCTCCCTAAGAAATGCTTACAACGTTAGGGATAGAAAAAGATAGTCCAAGGAATACAATCAATAATAAGTATATTTTCAATGAATGAATGCATGGGTATAGAATTTATTCCTTCACAAGTAGTGTTAACTGTGAAGTATTTGCATTATAAATGTTGAGATGGTATCATCTATAAGGATTGAATTATAGTGGCTCATCTAAACACACACAGGCAAGTTAGATTAGTGACAGAAGAGTCTTCAGTGCCTCCTTCCTATTTCTTTTCTCCCAGACATCATGGCATTTTATAACTGAATGGTTTTACTAAACTTTCCCAAAACTTAGACACATACTATTTTTCATATAGTTCCTTAAAAAGCAATTTACATTTAAACTGATTAGTATTTCCAAATCTATTTAGCGTGTTGCATAAGTGGTAATGTTGACAGAATAATAAAATTTTGGCTGGAAGGTACATGGCTAAATTCAGAGTTTTAAAATATTTTTTTTTGCTCTGGAATCCTATTTTCAATGTATTCTTAGTGGGAGCATGAAAATTAAGTACAAAAAAGAAGTTCTGGTTGTTTGGGGTGGACTAAGTTCAGGTTCCAGCAGATTGGCTTTTCCCTCAGGATGCATTGCACATGGTCCACTGAAATATCATGACTATTTAGCACATTTATATCCATCATCTTTTGTTATCTTCTCTGCAGCACTGAGAATCAGTTCCTCATATTACTAGTAAAGAAAAAAGTTAGAGACATTAAATGGGGTGCCCATGTTGACATCATTGAGGGCCAAAGTCAGGCTTTGATCCCAAGTGAAAAGAACCTCAAGTTATTTCAATGTAAGACAGTGCTATACACATTAACATAAATAGCTGACAAGGTAGTAGTTATTGTTAACTAGAGGGATGGTGTAGTGTGGTGTACAAGAGCTCATACTCTGGAGTCAGACTACCAATGTTCAAATCCTGCTTCTGCCACTCTAAAGGTCTTGTGACCTTAGGCACATTACCAAATTTCTCTGTGCCCTTGTTTCCTTGTCTGTAAAACGTGGTTGTCATAATGACCATCGTATATGAGGTGTGATCAAACAATACGGTGACTGTTTAAAGAAAAAAATCATTACAGTAAAAGATACATTGCCATTAATCCCCCTCAAAATATTCCCCCTCACTTCCAACGTACTTATCCCGTCATTCTTGTCACTTTCTGTAGACGTTCTGGAAGTCCTTTTTTGTGTCTTTAGTTGCGCTGTCGTGGCTGCTTCAATGTCCTGAATCACTTTGACTTTAGAGAAGAGCCAGAAGTCGCATGGTGCCAGATCCAGTGAATAAGGCAGATGAGGACACAACATAATGTTTTTATTTGACAGAAATTACCATACTGGAAGTGATGTGTGACACAGAGCATTGTCATGATGGAGGATAAAGTAAAGACACTCACTAAAGAGAACTTTCAGAACTGCTTCAGAAAGTGGCAAGAATGATGGGATAAGTGTGTTCAAAGCGAGAGGGAGTATTTTGAGGGGGATTAATGACAATGTGTTTTTTTATTGTAATAATTTATTTTATTTAAACATTCACCATATCTTTTGATCACACCTCATACATTAATTTGGAGTTTAAATGAGTTAATATAAGAAAAGTATTTAGAACAAGACCTGGGCAAGTAAGTGCTCAATAAAACTGAGCCCTTTAGAGTACTTAGGGTAAGCCAAGCACAGCACTCGACATTTTTAAAGCATTATTTATATTTAATCCACACCACCAGGCAAGGTTATATCTTTTTCAACCTCAGTTTTGTAGAGGAAGAAACCAAAACTCAGTACGTATAATAACTCTGTAAGCATAAGCCATGCATCTGGATTTTTCGTTCAAAACTCTCTAACTCCAAAACCAATGCTCCTATTATTAATTTTTTTAAATCACAATAACTTGTTTTTAAACACAAAGTCTCAATTATTTTCTCAAATTAGCAGTGAGGGCTGACTGAGAGGCACGTTGGTTAAGAGCTGGCTTGGGACACCAGCTCTGAGCAGCAGGGCCCGGTTTGGATCCCACATGAGGGCCAGTGACGCTGCGCCCTCTACAGCTAAGATGGTGAACAACAGCTCGACCTGGAGCTGGGCTGCCATGAGTCGCCGGCGACGGCGTAGGCTGCAGTGGGGCTGGCCAGCAGCTGGCGTGAGCTTTTCGTAAGCTGCTGTGAGCCACCATGAGCGGCCATCCAATGGCTGTCGAGCGACTGCCTCACCCGGAAAGAGTGCAATGATAATACCAACATGGGCCAGTGAAGCAACGTCCTCCACAACTAGACTAAAAAACAAAAGAACAGCAACTTGTCTGTTCCCCTTCCCTGATTTTCCAATGCTGTTTCCCTCCCCCAATTCCCCAATAAAATCTTAAAAAAAAAAAAAAGTTGGCTTGGGACGCCAGCTCTGAGCAGCAGGGTCCCAGTTCAGATCCCACATGAGGGCCAGTGACACTGTGCCCTCTACAGCTAAGATGCTGAACAACAGCTTGACCTGGAGCTGGGATGCCGTGAGTCGCCGGTGACGGCGTAGGCTGCAGTGGGGCTGGCCAGCAGCTGGCGTGAGCTTTTCGTAAGCTGCTGTGAGCCACCATGAGCGGCCATCCAATGGCTGTCGAGCGACTGCCTCACCCGGAAAGAGTGCAATGATAATACCAACATGGGCCAGTGAAGCGATGTCTTCCATAACTAGACTGAAGAACAAAAGGACAGCAACTTGTCTGTTCCCCTTCCTTGATTCCCCAATGCTATTCCCCTCCCCAATACCCCAATAAAATCTTAAAAAAAAAAATTAGCAGTGAGTGACAGTAATTCTGGAATATATCTAATCTTCTGAAGATCTGAAAGTACATGCCTTCATTTATTTTTATAATAGCCCCATAAGATACAAAGTAGGTAAATGTTGTGATTTCTAATAATACAAAAAGTTATTAAAACATGTTTATATAGAAAATGCCAGTGGTAATATTCATATTCATGCAGAGCAAAATATGTGAGACTGTACTTTTCAATATAGAATGTGTTCTGTCTCCCTGGCAATCAATCCTGTTATTTTGCATTTCATAGTCCTTACAGATTTTCATGTTTTCACTTCTTTTCTCCTGGTACATTATGTAAAATACCTCATAGTGTTTAGAATAACCATCTTGCATGATTGGTAATACACAATATCATTGAAATTGATCATTATTTCCTTTTGGTGGCAAAGGTATCAGAGTATTCTCCACAGAGTTCATTTCTGCAATGTGTTAATTTCCCATCACTTTTTAAAAATTTAAACAAAGTGGAAGAAACAGAGTTCAGAAGGTAGTATGTATTCTTATGACCAGCAATTAGGAATTGAAATATAAGTTTAAAAGCTTAATGGGGTTGGAAATGGCAAACTGTGCCCTACTAAATTAGCAATTTGTCAACTTCGAAATAATTCAGTAGAATCATGAATCTCTCATGAGTGACTGTTAGATGATCTCTTTTGAAAGAAGTCAATGAACTAGTTTCAATGGACTAATCACAGACCTAACAAAAACTAAGTTTTATCCCCCTTTTCACCTGAAACTTGCTACTACTTAGCAAAGTGGACCAAGCTTTAATGGAGAAAACAACCAGTGTACTCTTTCCCCAAAGAAGTTGTCCTTTTCATTTGGGATTGAGGCATGTTTCCTTTATTGCAAAGGGCAGTTCATATTGAGGCTGTCATTTATATTGATGTTCTTTTTTCAAAATGACACCTCCATGTAATTTTTTTCTGCAGAAAAATTGGACTTCAGTGTTCAGGGTCATTGGTAAGAGATCTTTCACTGATTCAAAATTCATTTAAAATTTTTAGAAAAAAGGGGGGGGGGACAGAAAAAAAACTCCTCATTAGAAGTAATCTGTACCTTACTTGAAAAATCTAGTGAATTTTAAATAGGCTTACCAAATAGAAGACAAGCGTTTTCCTTTGCGAATTTAATAACAAGACATGGGAATTTCTTTTTCTAGGATTTTGTGAAAACTTACAATTATCATAGGACTGAGTGCAGTTTGTTTGCTCCCCTCAAAAGCAGAGATGATTTTTATTGACCAGTCTTTGATCCAAGAGATTAAAGAAAGTACTGCATGAGCAGTGAGAAGGATAACACCATGGGGGTCAATAGGCTTCACTGCTATTGGAAATGAAAGTGAATCATTCCGTTGGGAGATGGGGTAATTTAGCATTCTTATTGGGAACTCAAGACTCTTTCTTTTTCTCCTTTTTTTTTTTTTTGGAAAAAAAATATTCAACTTATGAGTAGATTTCTCCATGACTTAATACCATGGCCACACATGAGGTCATTTGGAGGGCACTAAATTCACCAACATAATTCTGTACAATGCTTTTTAGCCCAAATGGCCTGGCTGTCACATTCACACACTCTTGATTGAAATGTCTCTAGTAGACTTTTGGAATGCAGTCTGAAGGCTTAGTGACTCAATATTTTCACAGTGAATACATTTCCAATCTCATAGAAAGTTGCCACTAACTATTGCAGAGGTTATGTCTCTTTCAGTTTTCCCCTGAAATACTGTGAATGGAGCAAAATTCCAGTTTAGCTGAGTTTTGAGAAAACAGGATATCATAAATACACACTACCATTACTTGCCATTATAATGTGGTTCTGTTCAAGTCAAAACTATCCAACCTACCATCTTTGAAATGATAGTCTGTAAAATCGTTACCTTTTTTTCCTATTGTCAAAATAGATGGATAATTTTCTTCCCCTTTCTTTTTACTGTGAGCCAGGAAATAAGGGTTGGAATTACAACATCTGGTATGATTGTGATCAGGGGTAATGCTGACATACTGCTGTTTAGAATATTCACCAGAACTCCTGAGGCCTGACAAAATGTTCATGTTATGCTTCTTCATTTCTTTGAAAGATTGCCAAAGAAATCTCTTTGAATTGTCCATTTGTATCTCTCTTCCAATTTGCTGAAGACATATTTAAGGCTCAGGGCAATTTATTTTAAACTTTTGACTGATTATTTTTAACAGAGTTCTTATTTGCAAATTTAAAGTGTCCTTGTTCTTCCCTGTCTTTGGATAGAAGACAGTTCTCTCACTGTGATTCTCAGTAATTTACCACCTAGAACTGTCCTGTTCTGGTCTCATTGGTTTCTAAAGCTTATTTAAGATTGGGATTATATTGACAAACTTAAAAGTTATAATCAAAATATTGTTTCCCCTCATCTCAAGGCAACTGTCCATGTTGTTTTCCTTAGTAAATATACACAACTGAATTCTACACATCATGCTTATCCCTTATTGAATTATTCCATTCCAATTTAAAGTTGTGATTAATAATTAACATAATTCTCTTCTCCTTGGGGGGAAATCACATTTGTTAATATTCACAGGATATTATAATATTCACAGGATATTATAATAATCACTGCTGTAAGTTTACATGGCAGGATATGATTTACCCCACTTTGCCTAGCATGCAATTTTACATTTATTTGTTTATGTAGATTCTCCTGGTACCACTCAATAAATTGCTCTTGGCCATATCAAATGGTGTCTAAGTAACTAGAAACTAGAAATAGTGCATACTTTTTTTCAGAATGTTTATTTTGGTTATTAGTAGGAATCTGTGCATTGACAAAGTCTGCTTCATTAAGTGTTATTAATATATTAAATTTTGACCAATGTCTCATAATTAAAATTAATTAAAAAAAATAAGTGATTTAGGAGACTGAAGCTTTTTTTTTTAAACTAAACATTGATTTGTCTTTGACCCGAGGCAAATTAATCCATTTGAATCACGTATATGTAATTTAGGAAGAACCTTTTGTTTTGATGAGAGACCTGAGTAATATTTTATTGAGAGTCACAAAAGATTTCTCATTCTTAAACTGGGCAACTTCTGATTACTCTCTATAATTAGGGCAGGAAAATGGTGCTGTCTGGCTAAATTATCTAGTACTTCTAGCTAGCTGTGTGATCTGGGCTCAAATCAATTATTGGTGCGTGCTTCATCTGAATGCGAAGGGGTAGTGTGGAGTTCATCTTAGTGCTGTGTATCCTGATGAAATCCTGCATGCTGGAGTGCAGTGCATACACTAATTAGAATTATAACAACAATGATAATAGCTAATATTTATCAAATCCTTACTGTGTATCAAAAATTATAAATTACTTGCACCATGTCATTTGATTCTAAGATAAACAGATGAGGTGGATGTTATGGATTGAATATTTGCGCTCCCCCAAATTTCTATGTTGAAATCTAATCCCCAGTGTGATGGTATTTGGAGGTGGGGCTTTTGGGAGATAATTAGGTCATAGGGGTGGCGCTCTTGTGACTGCTATTAGTCCCCTTATATGAAGAGACCAAAAAACTAGCTTACCCTTTAACTACCATGTGAGGAAACAAGGAAAAATTAGCAGTCTGTAACCAGGAAGAAGACCCTTTCCAGAGCTTGATCACGCTGGCACCTTGAACATGGATTTCCAGCCTCCAGAACAGTGAGAATAAATGTTGTTTAAGCCACCCAGTCTAGTCTATGGTTGTTATAGTAACCTAAAGTGATTAAGACAGATATTAGCATCATCCTTATTTTATGGTTGAGGAAACTATAAAATACTAAGCATGCCTAGAAGTAGGATTCAGATTCTAGTCTATGTTATCTCTACATTCCTCTCTAAAAACCATTCTGCCATATTTCTCCCTTTGACTTTTATATATTTGCATGGTCCACAATTGTGTATAATCTACATTGACTTCTCAAAACCGCAAATTTCTTGGTGGTGTGTTTGCCAGCCAACTATTCTTTTTTGGAGCCTTGCCACTTTGGGCAAATTGCATACCTGATGACCGTTTTGTTAAATTTTGCCATTAATATATAAAAGTGAATACAAAACCAAAAATGAATATGCTTGTACTAGATATACAAAGTGTAGAATATTAAACATAAGAAAACAATTGTGAAAAATATGAAAATCAGCAATGAGAAAAATGAATCTTAAGCCTCAGTTGGAAACTCATTGGACTTAAGCTGGCTGACCATGATTTTAATTGTTAAGAAAACATACATAAATATAGAATATGAGATGGGATCAAACAATAAGGTGAATGTTTAAATAAAATAAATTTATTAAAAACATATTGCCATTAATTCCCCTCAAAGTACTCCCCCTTGCTTCGAACACACTTATTTCATCATTCTTGCCACTTTCTAAAGCAGTTCTGGGAATCCTCTTTTGTGAGTGTCTTTAGTTGCACTGTCCTGGTTGCCTCAATGTCCTGAATCATTTTGACTTTGGGGAAGAGCCAGAAGTCACACAGTGCCCGATCTGGTGAATAAGGTAGACAAGGACACACAGTAATGTTTATATTTGACAGAAATTGCCATATACCAGAAGCGATGTGTGACACATAGTGTTGTAATGATGGAGGATGATTTACGGCATACTTTAAAACACACCTTTTCTGGACGGTAGCTCACACCTGACAAACTGCACTGAACAAGTTGAAACTTGTCACACACCGGTTACTAAGGTTTGATGTGCTGCTTCCCATATTGAAGATCCCTGCCTTTTCATTGGATGGCACTCGGCAGCAACATTCACAGGATTTCTTGATTACAACGGAAAGGTTCTGTGTCACACATCGTTTCTGGTACAGCAATTTCTGTCAAATAAAAACATTATGGTGTGTCCTCATCGACCTTGTTCACTGGATCTGGCACCGTGTGACTTATCTTCCCCAAAGTCAAAATGACCATGAAAGGAAAACGATTTGATTCAATTCAGGACATTGAGGCAGCCATGACAGTGCAACTAAAGACACGAAAGAGGACTTCCAGAACTGCTTCAGAAAGTGGCAAGAATTGATGGAATAAGTGTGCTTGAAGCAAAGGGGAGTATTTTGAGGGGGATTAATGGCAATGTGTTTTTACTGTAATACATCTTTCAAAAATTTAAACACCGTATTGTTTGACCACACCTCATATATATGAAATATTGGAAACATACACCAAAGACTGCCTCTAAAAATGTGTGTATTTATAGTTTGTATATTTTTCAAAATTTTGTTATATTGCATATGTCATTTGATGTTGTATACTACGTATTTCACATTTTTTCAGATACTCATTATGCATAAGAAAGAGACTGGGTATAGTTTAAATTAGTTCTACCCAAGTAACTTATATTTCTAAAAAAAGAACTAAAAAAACAAATGGATTGATGTTCAAGACTACAAAACAACACCTGATTGTTTAATCAGACAATCAATGAATTAAAAGATAAATAGAACAACTTCTAGGTACAGATTGCTGAAGAAATACTTTCCTCTTTCTCTCACTGGGCCATTCTTTTCAGTGTCTTATAGTGGATTCGATATTGGTTTTTAGAACACACAGACCTAGGTTCAAATCCTTACTTATTAGCTGATAAGTTAGCAACACTAAGTAATCGTAAGCAAGTAACTAATCTCTTTCTTCAATTACCTCAGTATAAAATAGGACTAACACTATTTGCCTAACGGAGCTCTTATTAAAATTAAATGAAATAAAGTATAAATATGCTTATCATACAGTTTTTGGTACTTAATAAATTCAATTGTTTTCATCATTGTTATTATAAAATATAGAGATAGGACAAGGTCTTTGTCATAATAATTGAGATTATGGGGTCAGTGGGCATGGTCTGCACTTCTAATGACTCAGAAGTCGTTAAGTGAAAGAAGCAATAATTCTTCCCTGCCCACTGAAACTGCTAGAGGAGAAGGCCTGGTTCTGTACCCTTTTTATAATACAGAGCCATCCTTGTGTCTTGGCTACTAATGAGAATGGTATTATCTATTTCAGAGGACTCCAGGTCAATTCTAATTGTTTGGTTTCTTTTATATCGCCATAGTTAAATGCTGGGATAGTTTATAGAGGATTTAGGATGTTTTGAAGATCTGTTCATTCCCCACCTATATTTACACTATTCAAAATGAACAGCCCACATCAGTACATGGAAATGGTGATTATATTACTTGATCCATTTCCCTTGGGGGTTCTAAGGATCAAAAACTTCAGCCTTGATCTTAGTATGCATATCTACCATCCCTGTCATGTATGGTTTAACTGCACAATTATGTTTTGAGCCAAATATTCCTTAACTTTGGTATTGTACAAAGCAAAAGGAAAAATAAATTGAAATTTCTTTCTTAAAGGTACGATTGTGGCATTTTCGAGAAAAGCAGGGACTTTTTGATATGGTCATAAAGCTTTCTCTCTGTAGAGAATTCAAGTCAATTCCTGAATTTTGCCATAACAAAAAATATTTGCAGTTATTTCCCCTGAAATAAGCAACATGAAAAATAAAAAATGTTTCATAGTCAATTGGTTTCTTTTGAAAGCCTTTATTCTTGTCTTCTTTCTGCTCCAAATTATTGGATCTTACAATTATTGTTTCAGTACACAAAATGCACAAATAAATCTGAAATTAAAAGTATAAAAAGAAACAATAGTACTGCAAAGAGCTTCATATTTTCTCTAATCTTCTCTATAGTTCAGTAGAAATGGCAATTGTGTAGGTGATATTATTCCTCAATTTCTACATCTACTGAGAAGAAACTGCTTTTTTTAGGGAGAATTTCTGCTTTTGTAAAATAAGACCCCAGGACATGCAGAGATCCTATAGAGTTAGAACTTCTATTGTTGAATTTCATTTGGAAGATCCCAGGAGTATATTGTACTTATTTTTAACTGCTTCTGAATGATGAAAGACTAAGTTAAATCTGCTTGTGATTAAACTTCAGTTTATGGATATAATATTATCCTGTTAGTAATAAAAGATTGTATGGTATAAGTTTTGCCTGATTAACATCTGGGAAATGGCAGTATTATCAAATAAAATTTTTATAAGCATATGTGGTAAGAAAAGTCACTTTAAGCTCATGGAGAATCAAGTTTTTCTGTATTGAATGCAATGCAGTTCTCATACTAACTACATGGGGTAAGCACAGACTGTACAGGTTGAAGGCTCCATTTTCCACAAGACTTACCTTACTTTAGACACCAGCCACACACTCTGGGGTGCCCAGGTTACCTGTGCTGAGCAAGTGGCTACAAATTCAGGTGTTGCCATTACCCCTCAGGTTCAATAATTCACTAGACTAACTCATAAAACTCAGAAAGGGCTATACTCATGATTACATTTTTATTATAAAGGATGCATATCAGAAACAGTCAAACAGAGACTCATAAGTCAATGGCTGAGAGGGCCATTTTTCATGTTAATACATATTGTTCTATAACATAGTGTTAAAGGCAGCAAAACATTCATTTATATGGATATGCCATATTTATTTATCAAACTACTATTTTGAAATTTTATTTTATCTTTTTTGTTTCAGTGACATTTCTTGTATTTAAAACATTGTACACATTTTTGGTTCCTTCTGGTTAAATTACCGTATTTTGCCATGTATAATGCATACTTTTTTGCCCAAATCTGTGAGGAAAAAATAAGGATGTGCATTATACATGGGTAGTACTAATTCCATATCTATATAAATGTTTTTAATTCTTTTATTTATGCTTATGAGTTAAAAGTGTGACTTAGAAATCAATAACGATATCCATATGCAAAATAATACCCTGGAATATAATAATTGGTTTTGTTGAACTTATGATGAACTTGTAATGACGAAGAGTTCTTGGCTTTCTGTGATGGGTAAATATCCTAAACTTGCTACTGGTACATAAAATATCTTGTACTTTGTATTTGTTTTTGTGTTTCGTAATTATTTGTTACATAAAATTTCTTGTAGCATAATATGTTAAAAAATAAATGCTAAAATTCTTTCATAATACAAAAACCAAGTACCTAAATGTAAACAAATAAAAATTTGAATAAAAAATTAAAAGGAAAGATTTTTTCCCCTGAAAGTTTGGGCCAAAAATCGTGGGTGCACATTATACATGGGAGTGCATTATACACAGCAAAATATGGTATTAAATGAAATTAATAGGTCAAATAGTATAAATACTTTTATGGCTTTTTGTGCATAAATGTCCTGCCAGATATACACCAATCTGCCCTTTCAGTTAGTGGTTAAAGTTTCTGATTTAACGCATGCTCATTTTAAAAAACACTGCAACTTTAACAGATAAAAATCATAGCCTGTAGTTTTTCCCTTACTATCTTTAATGAGGTTAGTATATTTTTCACTTACTTATTGGCCTTTATATTTCTTTTTTGTGTAAATTGAATTGGTATATTTTTCATAAAGCTTTTCTTGATTCCGTAGGTAAGAGTTTTTCATATTCTTTTGAAACTCCAGAGCACTTTATCTTTGGTTAATGGAGTTATTATCTCCTTTGTATTGTAAGGTTGCATGTAAATGTCCTCGTTCTCCTCACGTATGTGAGCTTGGGATCTTTGTCTCTTTTCCCGGCTCCTAGCACAGTGTAACACATAAGGCAAGTTCTTAGATATATTTGTTGCAGCAGTAACTGATCCTCACATTTATTTTAATATATACTATGGTAGATCAACTGAACTTTATTTGCATGTTATTTTTATTCATGTTCTTAAGAATAGTTTTCCAAAAAAGTATCAACTTTTGAAGTGGTCTTGTTGTGATGAGTTACATTGTGAAAATCCAGTTTATTGCATCATGAATTATTGCTCTATTATCATACTTCTTCCTCGTTTCCTGTTATTACTATGCACTTACTTGATTCTACTCCAATTACAGATTTTCTCCAAATGCAATAGTACATGAGCTGTTAGTTTAGTTTAGTTAGACAGTACAAACTTTACTATGTGTCAGAATCACCAGGAGGGCTTGTTAAAACAGATTAATGGTCTCTACTCTCAGAGTTTCTGATTCTGGAGGCCTGAGGTGGGGTCCAAGAATTTGCATTTCTAACACATTCCCAGGTGGTGCTGATACTGCTAGTCTTCAGCTTGCATTTTGAGAACAACTAGTCTAAATGATATTCAGCACGCTTAGTATCCCCTTGGAAAGAAACAGCAGCTGCTTCTTTGCATAATTTTCCTTATGAAGTATGTCCTAGCAAGGGACGTAGACATGGACTTTGAGAAGAGAATTTTGCCTACAGCTTTGGTAGGACGACTGCCTTGATGCCTTGCATTTTCTCGTGCTGGGAAATCCTCCTGTTGAGAGGGCCACCACAGTTAGCATTTTAGAACTTTTTCTACTTTAAAGAACCAAGTGAGTTCAGAAGAGAGAAGAGAGAACAATGAGAAAGAACAACTGTGATGGACGCGGGAGCCAGGTGCGCATGATCAAATGAGTTGCCTCAAATCACCAACTCTTCCAACCCCACATATAGAAGTTGGCATGTTGGCTTTACCTAATGCTGCCTCAGACGAGAAATATGAAAGTATAAAGTGCTGCTTAGGGCAGCACAAGTCCCATGGGGACGTCAACTTCAACAAAATTAAAAAAAAAAGTGTGCCAGCTTCAAGTTGGCAATTTCGAATTCACTTCACTATAGTCAATGACACACCTTCACACAGTAAGCCCTACAGAGACAAAGAGGTGCCTTGCAACTGCCAGAGAGAAAAGAGTCCTCTGAGATGAAATGGTAACGAAAGAAGTGGAAATGGTTTGTCATAGTGGCAAGCTGGCTCTTTGGGGTTCACTTTCCTATAGTGAGTGAACTGTAGTGTGGTACCCTAGCAAGAGTCTCAATAAAATTAGAACGATCATTTTAAAAGGGCAGAGGAAGAGAGGCATAGAGAGAGAAGGAGAGAGAGTTCTTTTTTGTGTGTGTGTGATAAGAAGCTTAACAAAAGTGGGAAAATCCTTTATATGGATGTGATTTTTCATGGCAGTCTCAAGCTGACACTCAGTTGCCATTATTATAGACTAAGCTACTTTAGCAAGTAAAGGAAAATGGAGAGACAGAATGCTGGAAACAAAAGTCAGGTGGGGAGAGGGCAAGAGACCTTTAAACAAGGAATATTCTGTAACTAAAGCAATGCCATACATTTTCTTTGTACTTTTCGCATACTATACTCTTTATAAGAAAAAAAAATGTGAGTTTCTCACAGAGCTGAATCCTTGAAGTTGTTTTGAAATATGATTTAATAGAAATATTAATTGCTACTTATAAAATAATGTCATATTTCATGTTTAGGGCCAGAAAAGAAAATCTATGCACATAAGAGAAAAATCACAGCTGGAGTATGTTGAAATATGAATGATTTAAAAAAATTTGTTTCCAATATATTTACAGTGGGGAAAATAAAGGGGACTTGTTTATTGGGAAACGAAATAATAAGCCAGATTCCTTGCCCTTTTACTTTCTGAAATGTACATATAGGTCAAACTAGTCCAGAATTGGTGGGAGAAATTGAGGGATTACATTACATAACTTGCCACCTTATTTCAATTGTTAGCTTGAACTTTACTCAAACTTTTAGGTTTTTTTTTTTTCTTCTACTTACACGAGACTCCATGGAATCATAGAAAGTGAGGTTTGGAAGAGACATTAAATATGCTCCAGTGACAGATGCTTAAATCCACAGACAGTATCTCCAACATAGCGTACTCCAACCATTTCTTGAGTAATGGTGTCCTCATCAAGACAGCTGGATTGATGTTTGAATGTCTTTGACAGTTAGATTGAACCAAAAATCTGTTTTCTTGTCATTACCATATTTTGTTCTTCCATTTAAGTCCATAATAAGCCAATCATGATCTTTTTCCCTGATACAGTACTACTAATATGTATATACAACTATCAGATCTTTAAATCTACAAGTTAAAAACTTCCAAGACCTTTATCTCGAATTGTGGTATTTTAGGTGGTTGATCAGTACTGACTGGAGAGGTCCATAATTTATATGGAAGCAAATTCGGATGAAATTGACATTATGGTCACTCTATGTATTGACTCCTGTTAAAATTATAAGTGTAAATTCCCCAAACTCTTTTTATGTTTGTACATGTTATCTTAAGTTACATCTTTTTATATTGTATTTGTGCTGATGGTTCACGGAATTCAAGAATAGGTCGACATTTATTCCTGTTCAACCTCTTCTTAGAAGAGTCTGTGTCCTTTCCTATCTGGGGAGATCTTTTTGAATCCAGACTCTATCATTCAACATATTTTATATCACTCCAAGCTTTGTTTAACCCACAAATTAACATGCTATTTGCATACATGTATATATGTGTGTTACTGTGTGTGGTTATTCAGAATGGGGTTGTGATTGAGAGCTCATTCTGTAAAATCAAACAAATATGATTCAAACTCTGGCTCTATCACTTACTAGCTTGTGACTTTGGCAAATGACTTAACCTTACAAAATCTCTACTTTCATTTGAGTGAAATGGTTCTGCCTCAATGGGTAGTTATGAGAATTGAACATGATAATGAATATAGAGTGCTTGACATTGTTCCTGGCACATAGGAAGCAATTGAGGACAATTATCCTAAGCTCACTAATTCTCAGTTTCCTAATTTGTAAAATAGAGATAATAATAGTACTCTTCTCATTGGATTGTTAGGGGAAATTAAATGAGTTAATATATATAAGAGGTTAGGACAGTTTCTGGCATAGAAAGTTACTATAGGTTAGCTATTATCCCCTTAGTATTATTTATAGTTATTAGTGTTAGTCTTACTTAACTCACAGTAGGTATTAAAAAATGCTATTTACTTGCCTTTTTTTTGCTAGAAAATCACACAGTTTCTTTGTTTTATTCATGATGAAAATTCCAAACATGAACTGATTCCAGTCTCTATAACTTTGATTAATACAGGTTCAGAATTTTATTAAAAAATGTTTAATTCTTTCAATTCAGGAAATATTTACTCATTCTACTCATTGTGTGCATTGTGGAGAGAGCACAAAGCTAAATGAGAAATGTTTGGTTCAATCAGTCAATCAAATATACCAACTGTCTTTGATTTTGGAAATCACTGATTTCCAAAGAAGCCAAAAATTGAATTTTTTTCCTAAACATTAAGGTCTTCTAAATAACTGTGAGCCTCTAATTTCATTTTTATGGAAGATCATTATATGTATTGATATCCTAACATTTTCCTCATTTTTTGCAATACTTATGTGTTACTTGGACAGCCATTACTGGGTACTTAGTATATATGAAGCAATGTGTGCGAGGATTTTGAGGATACAATTACCCCCACCCACATACACCTGGGAAAGCCCTACTACATAATGGGCAGGGATGTATGGCCTTTTTACAGAGAGATGGCCTGAAAATTTGAGAAAAATAAAATTAGGAACAATAATACAATCTACCAAAGTGCTCACTATCTTCTTGTCATGTGCATTATCTTATAATGCTCAGAAAGAACAGTATTGTATTTTTTGGAGGTAAGAATGGCTTGCGGAATCAGGTGAGGTAGGGAGAGGCTATTGAGCCAGGTTGTGGAGGAAACATCTACATTGGTAGTGTACTTTTGTCTAGAGTGGGGGCTGTAGGCATGGATATGGAAATAATGAGGTTGGAAATCTATTTGGAGTGTTTTCTGCAGTGTTACAAACATAAAGAATTAAAAAAAATTATATGCTATGTAAAGCTACTTCACTTTAACATACCTTTATTTTTACTTTTTCATTTTTTTACAACTAGACATTATTTAAACCCACTATTCTAATATGCTTTATGCTTATATGTTACCATAAGAATGTACTGAAAGTAAACTAAGTGATAAATTTGACATATGACCTGTTGCCTATATAATAATGTTTAGCTAAATAATTCCAATGTTTTTCTTTAAGATATACCAACATTGTATAGAAATAGCTTTGGAGTAAATTTTTTGATTTCAGGACAATGAGTACATATATTCTGTTTTACATTTTCTTATTTTTCCTTTATTGAAGCCTTTTATTTATTTATTAGTTGAATTTTTCTCCCCATGTTGCAATTTGAAAATTTTCTAAGTTTTATATTTTTGGCTCCGGAAAAAAAATGGACTTTGGAAATATCATTATGAGAAAAACAATCCAGAAAAGTTTTATAAGACATGAAAATACTAATAACAGCAAACATGATTGCAAAACATTTTTTGTACTTTATTTTCCAATAACCAGCATATTTTCTAGCACATAGTAGGCACTCAATAAAATCTTTTTTTTTTTTTGAGTAAGTAAATGAGACTAAAGTTGTGAGTCTTAGCTCCAAAAATACTCAGAAGCATGATTAAAAGAAACATTCTATTTTCTATCTTTAGGCTGCTTCTCAATAAGTCATCTTGGAAATAGAGGGTATTAATGCTAATGGAGATTCATTAACAGTATGTATAGCTTAGGGCAAACTAAAGTTTATTAAGTGATATCAACTTTATTTACTAATGAAAGCCCATTAATTGTTTTTCTTTGTTAATAATAATAGGTCACACATTTAAAATAGACTGGAGAGATGGTAGGAATCTTAAAGCCCAGCTGGTCCAACTCACTAGTTTTATAGATGAAGAAACTGAAGCTCATAATGATGGACTCATTTGAAACTAATTAATGTCCATGAGTAGAAAGCACAGTTCCTGACTTCTAATCCTGTGTCCTTTCCCCTTTTATCATGCCACTGTCCTATTGCAAAGTTTTTTATATGAATGAAGCAAAGTCCCCATTCTACAGAGTTAGCAACTGTTCTCTAAAACTGTGCTATGAAAATATTGAATTTTCATTGGACTCTGATGCTAATGAACACAGCATATTGACTGATTATTTTTGGTCACATTTGTTAGATTTCAAATAAGTCAATTGAAATTTTGAGTGTCATCTCAACATAAAGTTGAGGAAGTGTGGCCTATTTTCCCCCTTTCCAGGCAAAAACATGGGTAAGAAAATGATCTTCATCTTACAAGTATAGGGAATAAAGTGTTGGCTAAAATATATGATATTCTTCAACTCTTTAATCAAGGTGTCTCATATTATATCTACTGTCTTTTTATTCCATCTACTGTCTTATGTGCTTTTCTATCATAAAACTGATACCCTATTTATTTAATCCCCCTACTTTTGATTCTGGGCACTTATTCACAGTTACTATTATCTCTACTTCTAATAAATACATATACTTCTAAAGTATCCTTTAAAACTGTTAATCACTCTTCATGGAGGAGATCATATCTGAGTTTAGATTTAAAGAATGAATGAATGAATAAATGATTGAATAGTGATCACCATTGCCTTTATTAGAGCGAAGGGCACCTTTATTTCATGGTATGTTGTCATGATTTCAGGGGAATCGAGACGCTTCACTGTTAAAACAAACCTAGTTTCCTGCCTGCAAAGGTTAAACATTCATTTCTTGCCAAGCTATTAAACTGGCAATTATGTTTTTTTAAGTGTTTCCGAATCATGTTATGTTTCTGCCTTCATATGATGTCCAACCTGAATTAACATGACTGGAACAGATGCTAAATGACTGTACCCAAGTCACTGGTGTCCTATTTTACACTTCACTTCATGAACTGTGCTAGACCAAGAGAACATTTGCTCTCTAGCTCCAAGACACACCATATGTCTTCATATTCATTGGATATAGGCTTGTGATCAGTGTACTACCCACCTGATTGCACCGTTGCTTTCTTTAAATTTAATTGAAAGTAACGTACATAACAATACATGTTTAAGTTATGAGAATATGTGTTTTTATATTTAAGTTGTTAATGGCATTAATATTCTCATTAGTGTAGGTCAGGGATTAAGCAGTAATTTTTACTGGATGAGGTATAAAACTGCAGAAAATTTGTTAGTTGGCTTTGTACAATGCGCTGAAATTTAAGGTGTCTTTTATTTATAAGTTTATGAAATTCAGACACGGTCTTAAAGTCATTTTTTATGATAAATAAAGGTCTTATTTTGAAATTATGACAGGCCAGATTACTGGGGTAACAGGAGGAACTGTATTAAAATTAAAAGGAGACCGTGGATTCAAGCTACTCTGAAGGGTGATGGGTTGGGAGCAAGTCTTCCATGGCTTGTCTTCCTACACAGTAGCGGTCAGTGAATCTTATAGTCACTTCAGTTTGCATTGGTATTCCGAGAATATCTCTATTTGCCTTCCTGAACCAGATTTTTCTCCAAGAAGTGAAGCATCTCTGATGACAGGTCTAGCAGGAGTGACTCCTATTTACACACATGCAAATTGAGGCTGACTTGTAACAAAGCAGCAGATTAAACCTCAGAGTACATTCCCAGTGTCAGGACACTCCATTCAACCCACCTTGTGCATATTGCGGTCTGATTTGGGGCAAATGTTCTATCTGCTGAACTTTTGCATGAACACAGAAATGTGCACAGTGTGTTTCATGAAAACTTTTGTTTTCTTATCTCTTTTTGTTTCTTTGTTTTTAATTCTTTTTCATGAGCACTGTTTTGAATGAAATATTCTGCCTCTATCATTGAGGACATAGTAGTCATGCTCCAGAAAAAAAAAAAAAAAAAAAGGAAGCAACACACAGAAAGACAAGTCTATAACAATGGTCGTGAAATAATTAGAAACTCTTTTGTCATTTGCAGAGTATTAAAGAGGTAAGACTGACTTTTTCCTCATTAAGAAGAAAGGATTGTGACCACACACATTCATTTAATTTGCAAATGTTTTCTGAGTTCTGAGCCAGTACTGTGCTAGGCGCTGGGGAAAATGAGCAGAGGTATCATGCTTCGGTGATGACAACTTTCTCTGGGTGGTCTTCCTTTATGCTCCAGAGGTACTACTAGGAACCCTCAAATCATATAAAGTAAGGGACGCCGGGTTAAGTAAATGAAAGAGAGAGGTGTAGATGTGTGATTTGGTGATGCTGGGATTATCAAAGCCAACTCAGGTGAGAAGAGAAGCCAGTGGGGAGGAAGGCAGCCAGCTGTACACCCTCATTAAAAAGTTCTTTTTCCTCATCTTACCTTCCAAGGGAGAGTGGTAATGAAAAAGAAACAAACAATACAAATATTCAGCTCATTTCTCCCATTTGCATGTAAGTAGAATTGGTTCCAGATAAGAGATGACATCGACTAGAATCTCCTAACTTCCAGAAACATTCTATCTTCAGACATTTAAGATGGTTAAATTGCACTTTTATTTTCCAATTAAGCCAAAAAACATTTTCCCATATCTTTATCCCATTCATGACCAAGCATTAAAATTAGATCTTTTTTTAAAAAAGGAAAGAAGGTGACATATTATTAAGTAAACATTCCCGCGTGCTTGTACCCTGGAGAAAACACATTATTATTTGACTAGTTTGTTTCTAAACATTCTGGGAAAAGTTAGACCAACTATTTGTACAGAATCTGCCTTGCTTTCTCTTCTATTCTGCCAGAATTTTCTCTTTTTTATTTAATTGCCTTATTTTTAATTTTACCTTCTTGCTCTAGGCTGAATATTGACTTTCAGTTTTCAATGTTTACACACATTAGGTATTTGTAGACAACTCTCATGTTCCCCTTAGTTAGTCAAGTGCATGTACATTATTTATTCTTTTAATATTTTCTCTAGAGTAAATACCTCTGGTTCCTTAATTATTCCTGTTGATTTCTTCTGAACTTCCTGCAGTATGTCTCTCTCTTTCTCCTAATGAGATCCCCAAACTGAATGCACAGTCCTGCTTCACTCTCTCCTGAATCACAAATAGGGGACTCTTTCCCTGTGCTCCATTAATGGCTTTTTTCTTTGGCACATGCAGTCCAGAATAACAATGACCTTCTTCACTTAACAAGTTTCAGTATGAACCCGTTCATAATTACCTTCTGCTAATATTTAAACTATCTTGAAAATACGAATTCGCTTCCCGTCTTATGACGGCAGGTGTTTGGTGGATGTAGGAAATTGTCACATCCAGCTCTTTGAGGCCAGCTCTCCCAAATTCCCTGTGTCATTCTGTCTCACGATGATCCAGCTCGCCACGTCAGGCACAGCACCGCGTCCCTCTCTGCGGGTTTCCCAGGCTTCCGCTTCCTAATTGATGAAGTGTCAGGAAAGGGAGAGGACTGGTAAAATGAATTCTTTCAGAAGAGAGATGGAGATTTCACAGAAGTGAAAGGAAAGCGTCCATCCTTCGGTTGATCCTCTAAAGAGGCGTAATATGTTACTTCCGTGATCTTCCTGCAGCCATTGACAATGCTGCCTTAATTAGCTTCCCTGAAATATCATTTTAGAACATCACCCTTAAATGTTTCTACGTCTTCCATTGCTTAGGTGACAAAATTCAAACTCTTTAGCATTTAAAAATCTCTCCAAAGAGTTCAGCCTGATGCCCACTTTCTGCCTTTTAAGAATCCTGATTTATATGTTTGGGTGTGCATGTCTTTGTATGTGTACAACTCAGCACTTCCACATTTTTGTACATAAAAGTCTGTTCACCGTACAACTTTCTTTTTTGGCACAGCTTTATCATCCTTGTAAAAGTCTTCTAGAAGTCTAGTGTTTCTTGTTCATAGTAATAATTGTTGGACCACATTTTCATGGCCTTGTATTATTAGACATCTCTTCATATATCTACAGTGTATTTCACTTGTAAAACTGTAAGTTCTTTGACTAAAATAACTGTGTTTTCATTTTCTTTATGTTATCTTGTGCAGAGTAAAACCTCTCAAAAACAACCAATAAAGAACGATTCCCCACACTATCCATAATGCTTACGGGTAATGAAAATGTCGAGTATTTGTAAGTGTTAAGGGTTCAATTGTGTCCCCCTCCCATTCATAAGTTGAACATATGTACCTCACAATATGACCTTATTTGGAAATACAGTCACTGCCAATGAAATTAGTTATGTTCATGCCAATGAAATTAGTTATGAAATTAGTTAGAAATTAGTTAGTTTGGCCTCCTAAACCAATATGACTGGTGTTTTATAGAAAGTGGGGCATTTGGACACAGAAACACATGCAGATGCTAAGAGAGAGGACTGGAACAGATTTTTTCCCTAGCATCTTCAGAGGGAGAATGGCCCTGTGACACCTTGATCTTGGATCTCTAGCCGCCAGAACTGTGAGATAATAAACTTCCAGTGGTTAAGCTACTCAGCCTGTGGTACTGTATTAGAGCAGCCCTAGCAAACTCATACAATAAGAAGCTAATAACACTTTATGGAAATGATGCCCAACTAGTAGGGTCATCGTACATAGTCATATGTTTTTTCTTTCTTAAAAAAAATGATTCATATTGACTGACAGACAACTTTGTGAAATTAATAAAAGGGTCTTTAACATCTCTCTGAATACAGAGTGTTGTGCATCCTATCCTGAAAGATAAGCCCTCTCATTATGACTACAACAATTTCCTAAGTATATCTTTTGCTTTCATGGCCTTGACTTGTACATTTTTTCCCCTCTGAGATTTGTCACTCGTGTTGACAAAGATGTGTTGTGCGTGATGAAATAACAAAATCAATGAAAAAGACTTGTGACTCTCCTGCTTGCAAAAGGACTTTATATTTTGCTTATTGTTGTAACTTCAGCCCACCTATTTCTATGATTTCTTTGATCCATTTTATTTGTCCTTAGGCTTAGAGGGTGCTCTTGGAAATACCACACAGTATATTTCCAAAAATTTTGCTCTCATAAAAATAAATTTATGTGACCATGTATCCTAAAATAATACTCCCCACCCCCATCATAATGATCCTGACCAATAAGGAGCTTTAATCAGCAATTCAATTTGAAAGATGTATATCATTGTTTTTTCATTTCCTCTTCCCCAAAAAAGAAAAAAATTCCATCCAGAGTGCCAGGAATGTCTTCTTCCCCCTGCCATGTTCCTCACACTTATGTAGAATAAATAACATTATTCAAAACTGAAACTTCTGGTTCCAAAGTTGTCTGTGTAAACAACAAAAAAAATCGCCTAAATTCTAACTGTATATACTAATCACAAACTTAAAATTAGATTTTAAGACTAGATGGTCACATTATCAGATGTGCATTTTGAAAATGTGACTGCCCTGTGGAGAGGGAGTCCTAGGGCGGTGACATTGCCTGGAAAAGAAAATGATGAGGGCTCAGACGAAGGGAGTAACTATTTGGAAGGTGAGGAGGGGATAAAGAGGTCAAACTGATAGAAACTAATAATCATTTCACTTGGAGGGTGAGAAAACAAGAAAACTTGTTGATATTTCCAATTTCATTTTTAGTACTTTGTCAGGCCATTGACAGAGAAATCAATTAAGAACTATAGAAGGTATTGTTGTTATTATTGTTGTTATGGTCATTATTTACCAGTCTAGGGAAAGATGAAAAGAAAATTTATCTTTTCATTGTGAAATGCATTTAAATGGAAGTAGAATAAATGAAGCTCCATGTGTATTGATTTCCTAAAATTTCGTTATCATTGACTATGTAATGTGAGAGAATAATTTACCCTAATATGGCAAAAAATAAAAGTACAGAAAAAAGAAAATTTTCAGTACAAAAAAATACAAATATTAACAATTAAATTAGATAATTTATAATAAAATGGAATCAAGATTGCTTGTACATGGAAAATAATCTATGCTGCTAATACATTGTAATTCCTATAAGTTGAATGCCCATTGAGGAATCTTGCCTTAATGACTAATATTCTCAATAACAAATCCACCTTCAAATGCCTGTTTCCGGTAATGACCCTAGTGAAACCTAAGGGCATTTTCATTCCATGTTGGGATTTTTTATTTCAACAGAACTAGAAGTAGCAATTTTCATTATATATATGGGTTCTGGAGATAAAACAGCAGGCTAGGTGTCTTGATCCACCAGCTACTAGCTCTGCAACTAGAAAAATTTATCCTTTACAAATCTCATCTAGAAAATGGTGATAACACTGATCTCATATAATCCATGTAAACTATATAGCATAGCTTTTAGTACAGAAATAAGCAACCAGTAAATATTATAATTTCTTATTATTATCATTGTTATTGTTATTAGAATAGAAAATAGAAAGACATGCTTGGGCTACAGGAATAAAAACCATTATTTCCTCCACGGCAACATAGAAAAATTTCCCTGAGTTTGTTTATTGGTCAGATAGACTCTCATGACAGTTCCAGCAAAGAGGGTTGCAATTTATATGAGAGAGAGAGAGAGAGAAAGAGAGGAAAAGAGGAGGGAAGAAAGGAAAAGAGAAAATAGAAGACAGAAAGAAGGAGGAAGAGGAGAAGGGAGGGAAGGGAGACTCATGTATATGTACACTATTTAGAAATACTGTATTTTTAGTTAAAGGATATGTGTCACATTTATAGTCAGATAGGTGAACATCACAGAACTTGGCACAATGCTTGACACATAAGAGACATTAAATAAATGTCTTTTGAGCTAAGTTGAATTGATAAGGAATATTTAAGTTATCAATTTTGCTATGAAATGTTGAGGTGAAATAACTGACAAAAAAGCAAACCTGAAAAAAATTTTCAGGAACTAGTAACTCAGAACTATGCAACAAGGAGGTAGGTATAATTACTTATTTTCAGGACAGTGAGCTAAAAAAAGCGAGCAAAGTTCTTTTTAATGTTCTGCAAAAAGTTTAACGTTTTCTCCTCTCATTGCCTCATGTCACATTGCTTTACATGCATATACACAGGGTTCTTCTTTTTGTAGGAGCAGAGAAGAAACCTACTCTATAATTGATGAGAATGTTCATTTCAACATTTATAAGATTTGCTGTCTTTAATTTGTTGAATATATTGAGAGGGCCCTAATATGACATTAAAGGGAGGTATCTGTGTGTATGAGGGCAAGATTTGGCCTCAAGATTTTTCCAAAAAATATTGTTATGTTTTTTAAAATGTCATATATTCTATATATGGTGTCTGGGTTTTAACTTAATGGTCTTTTAAATTTTAAGAATAAAGATAAAATTAGTCAAAAGAGCAAGCGTTGAATGAGTCTGCAGGTGTTGGCAAGTGTTGGGCATGAAATCAGCCATCTGTGTTAGCGAAGAGTTCCCTGTCCACCACCTGTCAGGCATCCCTGTGTAAGGTAAGAAGCAGGACTTGGAACTGTTGTGAAATAGTCCGATTCTGTAAGAAGTGTCAGCTTGTATGGAGCTGAAGAGAGAAAGACAATGAATTTTCTGTGATCTTAATGTTCAAACCTTGCTACTACTACAGCGTACTCACAAAACATTATTTTAAAATGGAGACAATTAAATGTTTATCCGTTTTGATCTATATAGATGATTAGATGACCTTGCTATCAGAGGTTCTCACACTTTAATTGGCATCAGAATATTCTTGGGATAATTGTTAAAATGCAGATTCTTATATATTAGGCCCAGGATTCAGGACTGGAATAGGGTCTGGAAATCTGCATTTTCTAGAAAAACTTAGGTGGTGTATTAGTTTGCTAGGGATGTTATAGCAAAGTCCCACAGCCTGGGTGGCTTAAAAAACAGAAATGTATTTGCTCACAGTCCTGGAGGCTTGAAGTCAGAGATCAAGGTGTTGGCAGGTTTGGTTTCTTTTGAGGTCTCTCTCCTTGGCTTGCAGATGGCCATTTTTTCTCTGTGTCCTCACATTGTCTTTTCTCTGTACATGTGCATCCCTGGTGTCTTTTTGTGTGTCCAAATCTCCTCTTCTTTTAAGGACACCAGTCACATCAAAAGAAGGCTAACAACCCTAAGATCCTCATTTTAACTTAATCACCTCTTTAAAGGCCCTATCTTCACATTTATTAACTTTCTTAGGTACTTGGAGGTTACGGCTTCAACACATACATTTAGGGACAGAGTTCTGTCCATAGCAGGTGGTATATGTAAAAGTGCACTAGGAAGCCATCTCTTAATAATATTCTGCTTTGACATCTGAGACAATCCAAGCAATATATTTATAATTCATCCCCTCCCATACCTTTTTCTGAAAAGTAGCTGGCCACTGATTAATTCTTTTTGAAAACTTGCAAAAAAAAAATATATATATATATAAGTTAGGTTGTCCCACTAATGCTTAAAATGTAAAATTTTAGGCTCATATATGAGACATGGTACTACTTTCCAGCCTTCCTCTAAAAGTACCCTTTAAAAGCAACCATGGAAGAGTGTGGGTATGTCAAAGTCCGAGAAACAAAAATCCCCCCAGAAACCACAGAAGGTCCATTGGAAATTGGAGCCTGACATAGGCTATTGATATGTAGGTAAAACCTTTTCATCCCTACACAAAATACCATGGGAACTGGGGGAACTGACATGCTTTAGGTGAGAGAATATTTCTAGATTTCATGCAAAGGAAACGTTGGAAAGTACTTATATCACTGACATTATTGCAGTTACAGCTTATTAGGACCCTTAAAACCATGTTTATGGATTTGACCACCACTTCCACCTGATAATCTGTCTATGGGCTACTGTATCATTATAGAGTATGCAAGTAGGCTTTGCAGCCATGTGGCAGAAAATGATTTCCCCATATGTGGTCACCATAGGGTGACAGTAAGTTCTTCCCATATCCTATTAGAAGACCCCTCCAGAATGAATCCTGCCACCAGCAGGGGACTGATAGATTGTGATGTGTGTACACGCTAAAGGAAACTCTTAAATGGGTAGCATAAGGACTTCCTGGGGCAAATATTTCTTGTCATGCAAAAGAGTGATAGAGATGTTATTTCTAAAATTCTTGTAGTTCACTGTAAATTGTGATTTATGTTGTAATAACCAGTGCATACATAAGTTCACAATTGAAGCTAATTGGTTCAACAAAAGGGTATAGGTACCAATGAGATAGATATCAATATGCTATTTGGTGGAGCATTTCCTCTGATACTGTACCAAGTTTCCATACTTTGCTTGACTGTCAACGCTCCCAGGAGGACCATGTTTGCAAAATGAAAAATGAAGTCATTGCTAAATAATTTGGGAAAACAACACCCCTTTTCTCGTGAAATAGCCAAAGAACTTAAACAGAATTCATGCTTCCTCCTCTTTACCTTATGAAGACAACTATAATTTTTCAAATTATAAAACAAGTGTATGTTTTGTGTAAAAGGCCCAGACAGCTTTTAAACAGCATCCACTGAGAAGGATCATTGTTATCATTTTTTTAAAATCTATTTGTCAATACCTTCTTATTTTACTTTTACTTTTCAATTTTTGAAATTACAAATTGGCTACAAAATTATCTTCACAGCGTACTAAACTTTGCATGTGTAAAGGCGAGTTTGCACCTAATTCGGCACCTCCATCAGGGAGCAGTACTTAAAGGGAAAGGTCAACTTCATATATATTATAAGCTGTTAAATGTCAGAAATTAGTCTTGTACATCTGGTTACACAATTGATAATTAGGAGTGACAATAATTGAAATCAGACATGAATGTTTTAGTCTACACTGGGAAAAAATAGAATTCTTTGATTTAAACAATGACTGAAATTGTCTTAATAAGATCTATGGATTTCTGGTCACCTCAACTCTCTTCTTTTTCTTTCTTTCTTTCTTTCTTTCTTTCTTTCTTTCTTTCTTTCTTTCTTTCTTTCTTTCTTTCTTTCTTTCTTTCTTTCCTTCCTTCC
>NW_017732160.1:258074-299794 GCF_001890085.2 Hipposideros armiger
TTTTTTTTGCTTGTTTTGATCTTCTTCTATGGTTTAAAAACAATAAAATGTGTCACATTCCTCTATTTCCAAGGCATGGGCTCAGGGCCTGGAATATAGTAGATGCTCAGTCATTTTGGTTATCCTTACCTAGCTTCTCTAAATGAAACGACATCAAAATATTTTACCTGGCCACTAAACTGTGATGGGAATTTGGGTTCAGATATCTAGAGTGCTACAGATGGGAACCTAGATATGGGAACCTAGCAATCATATAGATCAGGAATGGAAAATAGCTTTCTTTCCAGGAGGCTCCTATAATTGACAGGGTGGGCACTGTTGGCTACTAACTTTGGATTTTCTACTCATTCTACATTCTCTGGCCAGAGGAATTCATCAATTCTATTGTTTTAAAACCCAGGAACTTCAACCGCCTACTCAATTTTGCTTATTTTTTAATAACTTAGAACTTATATGTGTAAATGTGACCACTTGATCCCTGCCAATTACATACCTCCATATATGCTCCCTTCATATTCTTTATTTTAGAGAATACCATCACAATTCACCTTGTTGCTTAAGGTGGAAATCTGGGAGTCACCCTTAATACCTCGTCTCTCCTATACGCTTTATATCTGATCTATTAGAAAGTCTTTTTTTTGTTTGTTGGTTAATTTTTTTGAAAAATTTTGTACTTTGGAGTAGTTTTAGGTTCACTTCGAAATTGAGAGGAAGGTACAGGAAATTTCCATGTACCTTCTGCCCCCATTATGAACATCCCCCCCAGAGCAGTGCACTGTCATAACTTATGAAGCTACATTGACACATAATCACCCAGAGTCCAGTTTATTTTAGGGTTCACTCTTGGTGTTGTACATTTTATGGGTTTGGATAAATGTATAATGACATAGCCACCATTACAGTATCATACAAAGTGTTTTCACTGCACTAAAAATTCTCTGTGCTCTGCTAATTTATCTCTCCCTCCCTACCTCCCAACCCCTAGCAGCAACTAATCTTTTTACTCCCTCTATAGTTTTCCAAAATGTTACATATTTGGAATCATATAGTATGTAGCCTTCTCAGATTGGCTTCTTTTATACTTAGTCACAGGCATTAACGTTTTTTCCATATCTTTTCTTGGCTTGGTAGCTCATTTCTTTTTAGTGCTAAATAATATTATATTGTCTGTATGTACCACAGTTTAAGTTTATTTATTCATTCACCTATTGAAAGGCATCTTGATTGTTTCCAAAAGTTGGTAATTATAAATAAAGCTGCTATAAACATTCGCATGCAATTTTGTGTGTGTATGTGTGTGTGTGTGTGTGTGTGTGTGTGTGTATGTATATACATATGTTTTCAATTCCTTTGGGTAAATACCAGTGTAATTGCTGGATCATTTGGTAAGCATATGTTTACTTTGGTAGAAATCCACCAAACTGTCTTCCAAAGTGTCTGTATCATTTTGTATTCCCATCAACAATGAATGAGAGTTCCTCTTGCCTCACATCCTCACCAGCATTTGGTGATGTCAGTGTTCCAAATTTTGGCCATTCTAATAGATGTGTATTGGTATCTCATTGTTGTTTTAATTTGCGTCTCCCTGATGGCATATGACGTGGAACATCTTTTCAAATGCTTACTTGCCATTTGTATGTCCAGTGTACTAGTAAGCTCATCAAAGCCTTCATTTCTGTTACAGTGTTTTTCATCTCTAGCATGTCTTTCTGCTTTCTTCTTAAGGTTTGCATTTCTCTTCTTACATTGCCCATCTGATCTTTTATGCTGTCTACTTTATCCACTAGAGTTCTTAACATATTAGTCATAGTTGTTTCAAATTCCTAATCTGATCATTTTCAACATCCCTGCCATGTCTTATTCTGATGCTTACCCTTCTCTTCACATAGTCTCTTTTGCCTTTTGGTATGTATTGCAATCTTTTTCTTGATAGCTGTACATGATGTACTAGGTAAAAAACTGTTTGAAATAGTCCTTTAGTAATGTGGTGGTAAGGTTGGGAAAGAGGACATGTTTTATATTCCTATGATTAAGTTTCAGTCTTTTGGGCAGCCTATGCCTTTGAACCATGACCTTCACAAGTGCTTCCCAGTTTTTTTTCCTCCTCTCTTAGGTGGGACAAAATGGCTAGAGCAGGTTGGATTTGGGTATTTTCCTTTGGCCAGCCCAGTCGGCTCTGATAATACCCCAAAACATTGCGCTTAGTTAACTAGCTTTGCCTGAGGACAGGTGTAGCTAAGAGGAACAGAGTATTGTGCGATAAATCAAAATAATTCCTTTCCCCCTCCTCCTACAGAAAGCATCAGGGGATTTTTTTTTTCTCTGATATTTACTGTGGGAACTTAAAGTCTAGTTCCTAGAGATAAATCTCTCCATAATGTGGGGATTCCTCCTATGACTGGATCTCCCTAGAGCTTTGAACTCGCACAGTTGCCCACATTGAGCCTCCAGCAATTCATCTATAATAGTTCAGATTTTCCTGTCCTGGCCCTGGTGTCCGCAGGGGTTTCTGCTTGGGTGTCTCTACTTTGGTAATCAGTGAATCCCCATATTCACCTACTTGTCTCTCCAATCTTGGGGACAGAAATTTTCCCTAATAGCTTTTCTTCTCCTTGAGATCCAAAAAGAGTTGATAATTTTTCAGTCCATTCAGCTTTTTTACTTATTAGGACATTATGGCAACTTCCAAGCTTCTTACGTGCATAACTGGAAACTGGCCCTTTTTGATCCTTTTAAAAGATACTTATCAATCTTGTTGTTGTCACATCCAAAAATGTATCCTTAATCTGTTCATTTATTTTTTTACATACTGTCAGGAATTTGGATCAAGTCACCATCATCCACTTCTGAACTAATAGTGTGGCTTCCTAATTGGTGTCCCCACTTCTTTTGGCCTCACTTTAATCAGTTTTTCACGCTGCGGCAAGAATAATCTAACTTGAGGTGATCATTTCACTTCACTCTTTAAAGCCTCTGACGGCTCTCTTAGGCACTGAGACTAACACCCCTTAACACCTAATACCAAACCATCTTCTGCCAGCTACTCCAAACTCATTCAGAGCTGCTTTTGCCCTTGTTTCAGTCACAAATTAGGCAAATAATTAAGTCCAGCTCATTTCTATCTCTAAGCCTTCTTACATACTATGCCCACACCCTAAGTCTTAAGGTCTCAGTTTTAATGTTTCTTCCTCAGAAAAGCCTTCCATGACACAACAATCTAAATTATCCCATTATTATTCCTCATAATCCTGCATTGTTTATGTTTATACCACTTACTGCCATTTTAAATGAACACATTAATGTGTGTATATTTTGTCTATGTTCTTTTGTTAGACTAACCATGAATTTAGAGATCATACCTAGTTTATGTTTAAAAAAATGAAAATCATGTACTTTTGGCACAAGCTCCAATATATGAAGAGCTTGGAAACCACTGTTCCTATCTTTGCAAAAAGAGAAAGCTGAACGAATGTAAAATTAACCACTTTTTTGGATCCACTGGAGAACTAAGATTGCAGGGTAAAATACCGCCTCAGAATCTGGAAAGACAGGTAAATGCAATGTCACAGCTGAGATCTGTTTACTTGAAGTGGAAGGTGCTAGAGTCCTATGTGCTAGGGACACTTAAATGCATGAATAGGTCATGAATTGCTGGAAGCTGAGTATGAACTAGAATGAGAGTAAAAAAGGTTTTTGGGCTATAGTCTTATGGGACTCCCCACAGTTTCATGGGTTATTATTTCCAAAAATCCCACCACATTCTGAGAATAAAGATCTGAGAAATATCCCCCCATATGTATGGTAGAGAAAATGGAATTTTAATCATTGTGAAATGTAACCTGATATTCTTCATAACAAAGGCCTACTCTCAAGGGAAAAAGACTCTACAAGAAGCTTATTGTAGCTGGAGAAGGGCATTTTTCCAGTCCCGTCTTGTTTTCCTGTCTCACCTATGGTGGGAAAAAAAAGAAAAAACAGCTATACCTCTGGAGAAGCACTTGTAAAGGTCACAGTAAGAGACACAGGCCTATTAAAACACAGAGATTTAATCATAAGATTATAGAATGTTTCACTTCTCCCATACCTTATCACCTTACCTACAAGACTCTAGCACAATGACAGTGGATTATAGCTGAAAGAACTGGAGGTGTGAAAGAGTAATCATTGTGAAATACATCCTGAGGGTCTTCCGTAACAAAAGCCTACTATCCAAGGAAAAATACTTTACCAGAATATTATCACAGGTGGAGGAAAAGCATATCTCACACTTCATTCCATTCTTACTTTCCATTTTTGACTAAGGGAGAAAACAAACACGGTCAATAGATGCCAGAACTCTAAGGAAATAGATTGGGGATAATGCCATCAGGGAAATGAAGACTGGGGAAACACTTGTGAAAGTCATAGACCCAAGACACAGGTTCACTAAAAGAATGATATTAGTATTTAATCAGAATCTTATAGAATACTCCCCCTTGCCCTATGATATTACCACCATGCTAACAAGTTTCCCATGTAATAACAGAGCTATACATTTAAAGAGCTATAAGACAGACTTTCTCTGAAGAGAAGTACCTAGGGAAGCCCCAAGTCAAAAGGGGGGACAAAACGATTACAGAGGAATTTGAAGCCCCTGGCATCTAAAACTACAGCAATTATTAAACACATTTACATAATTAAAAATAATATGATTACCATATTAAAGTCTCTAATGGAAAAATAGACAACATATAAGAACAGATGAATAATGAAAGTGGAGAGATAGAAACTCTAAGAAAGATAGAAAAGAAATGCTAGAAACAAAATCACTGTTAACAGAAATAACGAATGTCTTTGATGGGCTCATCTGTAGTCTGAACACAGCCAAGCAAAGAATTGAATTGTTTAAAAATAGGTGAAAGTAAAAACAACAACAAAAACAAAACAAGAAGTAGAAACTTTCAGACTGAAGTGCAAAGAGAAAAAATGAATAATACTACTAATAAAATAGCTTCCAGGAATTGTGGGGCAATTTCAAAAAGTAAAACACACATGTAATTAAAATACCAGAAGAAGAAAGCAAGAACAAAGCAGAAGAAATACTTGAAAAAATAATGACCAAGAATTTTCCAAAATTAATGACAGACACCAAATTACAGATCCAGGAATCTCAGAAAACACCAAACAGGTTAAATACCCCAAATTCTATATCTAGATACATCATATTTAAACAGTAGAAAACAAAAAATGGAGAGAAAATCTTAAAAGAAGCTAGGGGAAAACAAAAATGTAGAGGGACAAGGATAATAATCACAGGAGACCTTTCATCAGAAACTAGCCACAAGACAATACCCTGAAATATTTAAAGTGTTGGAAAAAAAAACACTTACCGCAGAATTTTATATTCAGCAAAATTAACCTTCAAAAGTGAAGTAATATAAGACTTTCTAACACAAACAAAAACTGAGGAAATTTATCACCAGCAGTCCTGACCTGTAAGAAATGTTAAAAGAAGCTCTTCAGCAGAAAGACAATGATATACGTCAGAAACCTGGACCTATATAAATAAAGTGTCAGGGAAGGAATAAATAAATGTAGTAAAAAATGTCTTGTTTTTTCTTACTCTTAATTGATCTAAAAATAACTATTTACTTAGAGTAATATAATAATTATAATGTACTGGGTAGCATATTGATAAGTGAAATGAATAACAGAAATGTTATAAAGAATGACAGAGAGAAATTTGAGAAGCTATGTTATAAGGTAACTGTACTACATATATAGTTATAGGTAACCATACTATATGTGAATGGTATAGTTTTATTTGAAGATGGATTTTAATTATTTGAATTTAAATATTAGAATCCTAGGGCAATCACTAAAAATTTTAAAAATATGATTGATATTTTAAGAGAGTAGAGCATATGAAAATCATATAAAATGCTCAATTAAAACTAAAAAAGGTAGAAATGAAAGGAAAATAAAAAAGAATAAAGGCAATGAAAAGAGCACTTACAAACAATGTAGAAATTAAATCGACTATATCAATTATCACTTTAAATGTAAATGGTCTAAATACACAAGATAAACATAGAGATTTATCACAGTGATTGAAAACACAAACCTGACTACATATTGTCTACAAGAAACCCACTTTAAAGTCTCAGAAATGTTAAAAGTAAAGAGAGGGAGAAAAAAATATGCCATGTTACAACTAATAAAAATTAAGCTGGAGTAGGTGTATTCATTTTGGGCAAAGCAGTCCTTGAAACAAGAAAAATATTAGGAATAAAGGGGAACATTACAGAAAGAAAAAGGGGTTAATTCTCCAAGAAGGAATAACAATTCTAAATCCGTATGCATCATAACAAATGAAGCAAAACTGATAGAACTAAAAGGAAAAAATAGACAAATCTAATTTTATAGTTGAAGGCTTCAAACCCCTCTGTTGGTATTTGATAATTCAAGCAGGCAATAAATCAGTAAGGATATTGTTGCCCTGAACAGCATTATCAATCAATTTGATCTAATTGACTTTTATAGAATACTCCATCCAACAGCAGACTATACATTCTTCTGAAGCTCACATGGAGTATTCAGCAAGATAGACCACATTCTGGGTATAGAAGGCACCCAAACAAATTTAAAAGAATAGAAGTGGTATAAAGTATGTTCTCAGACCAATGGAATTAAATTAGAAGTCAATAACAGAAAGAAAGTAGGAAAAATCCTGAAATATTAGTAAACAACATACTTCAGAATAATAGATGGGTCAAATAAGAAGTCTCAAGAGAAACTGAAGAGATATGTTGAACCAAATGTGAAATAAAACTTATCAGATTTGTGGATTGCAACAGAAGCTGTGTTTAGAGAGCATTTATACATTAAATCCTTATATTAGAAAATAATAAATTATTAAAGTCAACAACCCAAGTTTCCATCTTAGAGAATGAAGGGTAATAGAAGCCTAAATCAAGGAGATTTTTAAAAAGAAAAGAATAATAAAATTAGAGCAGCAATCAATGACATTTAAAATAGGAAAGAAATAAAGTAAATCAATAAAATGAAAGTCTGCTTCTTTGAACATATAAAGAAAAATGATAAAACTTTAGCCAACCTAATAAAGAAACAAAGAATATAAACAGAATTTCCCATTATAATAAATGAAAGTGATGCCATCACTATGGATCCCATTGACATTAAAGAGTAATAAAGAATATTATGGGGCCATTATGGGGCCGGCCGAGTGGCTCAGTTGGTTAAGAGTTAGCTTAAGAGTGCAAGCTGTGAGCAACAGGTCCGCAGGTTCGATTCCCACATGGGCCAGTGGCCCTGTGCCCAAGCTGAGCTGCTGCTGAGCTGCCAACAGGTGGCAGGATGGCTCAGCTGGTGAGAGCACATGCTCCTAACAACAAGACTGCCTGTTAGATGGTGGGCTATGCCAGCTCGCAACTAAGAGTGAACTTGGCACCTTGAGCTGAGCTGCCACCCGGATGGCTCAGTGGATAGAGCATGTGCTCTTAACAACAAGGCTGCTGGTTCAACTCCCACATGGGATGGTGGCTATGCCCACTCACAACTAAGATTGAACACACAACCTTGAGCTTAGAGGTCACGAGCTGCCGACGGGCAGCCAGATGGCGACTGGCATCCTCACAACTAAGATTGGAGAACAATAACTTGGCTGGTCTCCTTCCGCAATTCCCCAACACTGTTCCCCTCCCCCAATTCCCTAATTTAAAAAAATATATATATTATTAACTCTATGCTTACTAATTGACAAATTAGAGCAAATAAACCAGTTCCTTAAGGAATAAATTATCAAGTATAACACCAGAAGAAACAGATCATCTAAATATGCCTATTTAATCTATTAAGAGAAATTAAACCATACTTAATTTTATATATATATATATATTTATTTTTTAAATTTTATATATAAATATATATTATATATTTAAAAAGAAAGCACCAGACATGGATCATTTCATAGATTTCTAGCAAATATTTAAGGAAGACATGATATCAATTTTTTACAATCTCTTCCAGAAAAATAGAAATGGATGGAACACATCCTAGCTTATTCTTTTAAGCCAGCATTACCCTAATATCAAAACTAAAGAAAGATAGTGCAAGAAAGAAAAACTATAGAACAATATATCTCATGAATACAAATGCAAAAATTGTCATCAAAATGAGCAAATGAAATCCAACATTGCATAATGAAATTTATACACCAAGGCACAGTGGAATTTATCCAGATACACAAGCATGGTTCAACATGTGAAAATCAATCTGTGTAATGTACAACATCAATAAGCTAAGGAAGAAAACTACTATAATCATATTCATTAATGAAAAAACTGCATTTGGGAAAATTCATCACCGATTCACAGTCAAAATTCTCAGAAAACTGGGAAGTGAAGGGAGCTTCCTTAAGTCAATAATAATAATAATAAAAATGAAAACTCCACCACTGACATTATACTTAATCGTGAGAAACAGTATGCTTTCCCCCTAAGATGAAGAACAAAGTCAAGATGTTCTCTCTCACTATTTCTATTGAACATAATGGAAATTCTACTAGTGCAAGAATAAAATAAAATAAAATAAAATGTATACAGATTCCTAATAAAGAAGCAAAATTGTCTTTATTTGCAGATGATATTATTTTCTATGCAGAAAATTTCAAAAAACAAAATTGACACACCAAATGGAATGAAAATGTCAATACATCAGGGTCACAGGATACAAGGTTAATATATAAAAGTCATTTATTTTCAAATATTCCAGAAATGAACTTTTGGGATTTATAATAGCACCCCTCATGAATACTTAGAAATAAGTCCAACAAAATATATACAGAATTTATGTCAAATTATAAAACTCAAAGAAATCACAAAAGAGCTACAAAAAAATGGAAAGATAGTCTGTGATCATAAAACAGCAGAGTCAATATTGTTGAGATGCAGTTCTTCCCAATTTGATCTATAACTCTACACAATTCCAATCAAAATCCCACCAAGTTATTTTCTTTTATACATATTGACAAACTGATTCTAAAATTTACATGAAAAGGCAAAATATCTAGAATAGGCAACACAATACTAAAGAAGATGAAGAAAAACAAAATTGGAGGATTCACGCTAACCAAATTCAAGATTTACTATAAAGGTACAGTAATAAAGACAGCATGATATTAGCAAAAGAATAGACACATAGATTAATGGAACAAAACAGAGAATCCAGAAGGTGACCCACACAATTATACCCAACTGATCTTTGAAAGGGAGCAGTGACAATTTAGTGGGAAAAGGATTGTCTCTCTCAACAAATGGGCTGGAAGAGTTGGATGTTCCTATGTAGAAGAATTCCAAATAACACGTAGTTGCTCTGCCCTCAAGGAAGTGAAGTGGAACTGTCCACTTTTAATGTAGGCTGTGCATAGTGACTTCATTTCAAGGAATAGAGTATGAAAAGGGAAATGAAGAATAATTTTACAGTGGAAAAACCTGACAAACACTACCTCAGCCCAGGTAATCAAGATTAATATCAATAGTAATAAATCATGCTGATACTATGTATTCTTGATATGATGTTATGGAAATGGCACTTTACCTCTGTGGTCTTTCTCACTCAAACGTAAAACTCCAGTGTAATCATGGGGAAAAGATCAGAGAAATCCTAATTTCAAGATGTTTTACAAAACCCAACCAATACTTTTCAAATTGTCATAGTTATTATAAACAAGTAATGTCTGAAAAACTCACAGAGCATAGAGGAGCCCGAGTGAGAAGACATGACTTCTAAATGTAATGTGGTATCCTGGATGGGTTCCTGAAACAGAAAAGGGCATTATGCACAATATAAGGACTTTTGAATAAATTATAGACATTAATTAATAATGTTTTCATATTCATGAATTATAACAAATATGTCATACTAATGTTCTATGTTAATAATGGGGGAAATAGGATTTGGATTGTATGGGAACCTGCATACTAGCTTTGCAATTTTACTGTAAATCTTAAAACTATCCCAAAATAAAAAAGTTTACATATATATTTACAGTAATACTTTGGTTTGCAAGCATAATTCATTCCGGAAACAAACTACTCATATTGCAAAACATCGCTGGTTTTCCATGTTCAAATGTATTAGAAATGTTTGCTCCTCTTTAGGAACCCTTGCAAACTAAGTTCCTCGCAATCCAAGGTTTTACTGTATACATACATCTATATCTATATCTATATCTATATCTATATCTATATCTACATCTATATCTATACCTATATCTATATCTATATCTATATCTATATCTATAGATATAGATATAGATATAGATATATAGATGTGTGTGTGTGTGTGTGTGTGTGTTTGTGTGTGTGTGTAATACCAGAGACTTTCACTTAGTGAATATTTGTTAAGTTGTTAGTGGCTGCCTAGGGACTGAGCTGACAAATATTTTGAGATCCAATTGAAGATCAGCAAGGTGTCTCTACAGATAAAAAATGTTAATATTTTTGGCGGGGTGTGAGGTACTGAAGGACAAGATATGGGGGAAGTGCCATGAATTTACATCTGATAATAGAATTACCTCAATTCATATATGAAGTAATTGAGGACTTTAGGAGTTGTAGTTTTGGAATGTAGCAACGTTAAGAGAATCCCTAACATTGGTCAGATATACTACGATTGCAGATTGTGACCTAGGTTGGACTCCTACTCCAACACTTTTGGCTGAGTGACCTTGAGCAAGTGCTCTACAATTGTTGGCCATTATTATATTTGCTAGTTCTGAGCTCTGGACACTGAGTTCTGGGCACTGTTCTAAACACTTTACTACATATTGACACATTATGCACATGCATACATAAAGAAAATTTATGAGGCCAGTCCTGTTGTTTTCCCCATTTTACACAGAGGTTAACAAACTTGCTCAAGATCACTGAGTGGACAGATATCAGAGCCAGTACTCAAACCTTAGTAGTCTCAGGTCAGTGTCCATGCCCTTAGGCCATAAAACTGTACTTTTTTTAGGGATATGTATAAAATACTATCTTTTCAGTTATTGGGAGCTTAAAAATGAACTAATAAATGCAAGGTATTTGGTACAATGACAGTTAATTTTTTTTTGCCCTTACCCTATATGAAGACACAATATTATCACTAGTCACTGGCTGTTTGGCTAGAGCTGAAATCCTTGCCTTCTCCACCCCCCACCCCCCAACATTATTGATATATAATTGACATATAACATTGTGTAAGTTTAAGGTGCACATGTGTTGATTGGATACAAGTATATAAAGCAGTGAGATTACCACCATCAGTGTTAGCTAACACCCCAGACATCATGTCACATAATTATCATGATGGATTAATATAAAAATTTATTTAAAAAAATTTTTTTTCTTTTTGGTGAGAGTGTTGAAAATGTACTTTTAGCAACTTTCAAGTGTATAGTATAGCATTGTTATCTGTAATCATAATGCTGTGCATTAGATTCCCAAAACTTATTTAGCTTCTAACTGGAAGTTTGTGCTCTTTAACCAACATCTCCTCATTTACCCCCATTTCCCAGCCTCTGGTAATCACCATTTTACTCTGTTTCTCTGAGTTTGACTTTTTAGATTCCATATATAAGTGAGATATTACAAGTGTTTGTCTTCCTCTGTCTGTCTTACTTCACTTAGCATAATGCCCTCAAGGTTCACTGCCTCATACCTGTCAGAATGGCTGTCATCAAAAGACAAGAGATAACAAGTGTTGGTGAGGGTGTGGAGAAAAGAGAACCCTTGTACATGTAATATTGGGCTGTGCTCTTAACTACCTTTCTACAGCAAGGTGAAATTTCACTCGTATGCAGCCAAATTTTAAATTGCACATGCAGGTTGATTATTAAAGACATGATAAAGATGCAATTTTTAGCATGAAATGCAATTTCTTGACTTAGGTCTTTTAGGTTCTCTGAAATTTTTCAAAAAAAGCTTGTACTCTGTCTTCATTTTCTTTTTGTTATTTGGTGATTCATTGACCTATTGTTAAAATTTGCTCCAGTAGTAATAGTTTAGGTTTGCCCTTCATAATGCATTCAAATGTTAAATTATCCACACAAAATATCTACAGTTTACAAAATGTATGTATATCAACATTTTTTTTTGTATTTACACAGAAAATAAACAGATACTTAAGCAGTTTCTATTTAGACTGGTTTAGTGTTTCAGCGTTCAACAATACTGTTTGCTTCTTTTAGACTGATTTACTTATCAATATATTATGAAACAGGAGCCTTTTCATTGTCTCCAGTTGCAGTATTGAATACTTATGTTTACTTTCTGAAGCATTTTACTTAGAATAGAAATACAAAACATTAGTGTAGGCTTTGTTAAATTTGCCACTTCTCTGATATATGAAAAGTACTTGAGTTGAGGACAGCATTTCAACGGTACTGAAAACCTCAGAGGCTCTTCAAGCAGATAAAGACTTTTTGTCATTCTCATCGGTATTAGACTAGCAAATTAAATCAGAATTCTTTGACAGTGTTAAATTTTCAGATTTTTTTCCCCCCAAGTCTACCTTTGCTTTCCCAGCTAGGAAATGCATGTATGGGTCAAATTTATATATTTTTATATAAAAGGTACATATTTGCATTTATGTGTATCTAATTGTAAGGCTATATGCCTTTAATATATAATATACATAATGTGTGTGTGTCTTTATGTTATTATGAGAAATAAATGCCAATGAATAGTGTTGAAGGAGAAAACAAAAACATGTTATGCCACAACAAAATTAATCAGCTGTACATGTAAGAACTAAAAATAAAAGCCTGTTTTAGAGTTTGGTTGGTTGGTTTGTGTTTTGAAATTTGCTTGAAGAATGTTTAATTTTGTTTTACATTTTACAAATTTTTTATTTTGAATTTTTTTCTTTTACATATAGAAACCTCCTTCATTGTGCTTCTTCAGTTAAAAAAAGATGCCATAATAATAGCCTAGGCTTATCGTCTTTCCTCTTCTACTTTCCATTATTGCTAGCAGCACGACAGCTCTCCTATCACCCAGGGTTACAACCTTGAGTCCATCTTTGATTATCTCTCTTTCTACCTTGCATCTAGGACCTTTCTATGTCCTGCCATTTCTTTCTTTTATAACGTTTGAAAAGCCAGTTTCTTCTTTTTTGGTTTCCACCACCAAGACCCCAATCTACTTTCTTTTATTTTCTTTTATTTCTGCTCCAACTATTGCAATCTTCCACATTCTTGCCTCCATATCTTTCTTCTCCCATCTCAACTACTAGGTTGCTATTAAATCCAGGTATCTATTGGCACGTCTAAACCAGAGGAAAGAAAATGGCTTAACTTCAAAATGAATGTATTAAACAGCAGAGCCACTGTTTATTAAAGGTACAAACGATCATCAACATTTCAAAAAGTACATCCCCTGGAACTTTCATTCTCTTGAGATATTACACACATACACACACACATACTTCTGTGCTCAAATAATCTTAGGAAATGCTGCATACAGTGTCTTCTTCTAAAGAGTCAAATGCACACCAGCTTACTCAAAGTTATGTGGGAACATGATTCAATTTTTAGCATTTTTCAGGCAATGTTTCTTCAATTTATTTTACCATAGAATTATTCAAACACTATTTTGTTGTTGTTGTTTTGTTTTCAGTGTGATATGAAAAGCTAATTTTAGGGAAAGTCATTCTATGCTATCACCTCCACCTGTTTACTTTTCAGAGCTTTCTCTTAAAAAGGAGAGCAAAATCTGGGATTACCTTAATTCAAAACAGATAGAAATTCCAGTAAATTGCCACCACCATGTCAGAAACAAAAAGAAAGCCTTGCCTATGAGGGACAGCACGATTAGTGGCTTATTTCCCCTGGTGGGAGGATTTATACAGATGATTTATACCAGGAGGGGCTCATTTGGAACCATTTTCATATGTGTCTGCATGGAAATCTCACTCAATTATGTTAGATAATAATAATAATAAAAGGATATTGCCCATGTTCAGACTTCACTGTCAAGCTTCCTTACAGCTTTCTGCAATCTACAGGAAAAAAGAAAACAATAAACAACAAAAAATCTTTTAGATACCAAAAGCTTAGTGTCTTGTTACCTTTTCATATAAATTCATGATAATCTGGGACAATGTTTATTATATACTCTAGAGTTCACTGTTTGCTGTATAAGCTTAATGAATTCGCCACTGATCAATCAGTGTATCACAAACTCTTTATGGAGCTTATTGTGTGGGAAGTGTAGCTCTCAGCCACATTATCTGACAAAAGTGTCTATATAAGCAGTCATCCTGAAGTGCTGATTCTGTTATTTGATTTGGGATTAAACAGTCTGTTGCAAGCCATCTGCTTTCCTATGCATACGTCCTTGAGAGGTTAGATTTCTACTGATATTGCCCCATAACTTTAACTGGTATTTTGAAAGATCAGAATTAGCTTAGACATATGCCACTGAAATTGCTGGCCTTATCCTAGAGGACTGTCCAGACCTTGACACCAGAGCCCAAATCAGAAAAAAGTTTACTTTTCTCACATTGTTGCTGATTCAGAATCCTGCTGCATTTGGCCAAGTGCCAAGAGACTGGAGAGTACTTGCCTAACAAAGTTTTACAACAGTTCATGCTCCTGAGTATATGAGAGTGTGCACTAGCTGTTCAAACCGCTCCTGATGACTCCCAAAGAACGCACTCCTCTGGCCTATACCTGATTACTCTGCAGAAACTCCTGTGGTTTCTGCCATCTCAGCAACTTCTGTCACAGGGACTCTGGAAATACCCTGTTGAAAACGTGCATAGGTAGTAAGTATAAGTCTCTGCCTTCATATTTGAAAAAGATAATGGTTGCTGTTCAATTCCACTCAGATAAAAACTTTATTTCATTAATAATATGATTATTCTAGAAATGGATTTCATGGATTTAGGCCTCTAGGCATAAAAACAACTTTATTTTCCATTGGATGTATGTCTGAATGTGTGCTGAAGTGAATACTTTTGGAAGGTTCCAGATGTATACCCCATTAATATTGCTTTGGTTTGCGATCTCAACTCCATTCCTTATTCCATGCCATAAAATAAATATTTTACAGAACAGTCTTTCCGTAGCTTTCAAAAAACTTCATTTGAAAATATTGTTAGGTCACACAATAATTTTGATAAGAATAACCATAAAGCCCATTTGAATTTAATTTTAGGAAAAATTTTGTTTCTGCAGAATTTCAGGCTTCCCATTCTCCTAAAACAGAACCTATCCAACAGTATCTATTTTCCAAATAAAGATTTTAACACAAATTTGTTGCCTAACTAGAGTATTTTTTTTAAATTTTGGTGTCTGAGTGCCCTTACTTCTTTTTAGTTGTAAGCTTGTTTTTTGGTTTTATTGCTTAATATGTAATCATACATTTGTACAATTACACATTAATAGATGCTGTCTCTGAAATGAAGTGTTATGAATATAAAAATAAGGTCCATTTATTTTTACTGCATAGATTTTTCAGGTAAAATTTGAAATTTATTTTATATCTACTGTTATCTCTGACACGTTAACTGAAAAATTGATTCCTTTTATATGTGTACTTTATTATGAAAACCCATAATGTTAAGTATTTTATTTTTTAAAAAGTATTTAATTGTAAAATATTTCAAACACTCAAAAAAGTAAACCAGATAATAACACTTATTTTCATGGACACCTCATTTAAAATAAAATTTGCTCCTCATTTGCAATATTTGCTTGAGGTGTTCTTGCCATCAAAAAAATGATAATAAACATAATAGACATAACTAAAGCCCAACCTTAAATCCTGACCCTTACTCATTCCCAAATTCAACCAGTTATCTGTACTTGATGTTTATTCAATGCTATACTTTTACCACATATGTATGTATTGCCAAACAATAAAAATAATGGTTTTGGGTATTTAATATATGTAGTACCATATGGCTCTAATGCTTTTGGAACTTCCTTTTATTTATAATATTATATTTTGAAATTTATCCATATTAATGATGTACCTTGGTGCAGTTTTCAAATATTGTATTCCATTTATTTATCCACTTTCATGTTGATAGATGATTAGTTTGTTTCAAATTTCATACTATTAAAGAGGAAATAATGAAAATCCTGTTCCATGTTCCCTTATGAGTACCTTAGAATTTGTCTAATATGGTTAACAGGAGACGGAATTATTCTCCTAGGGTATGCACACCTACAAATATTTTTGGTATTTTCACATTGCTTTCAAAAGCAAATACACCAGTTTATGCTCCATTAGCACTGAATACTTCCTATTTCTCTGCATCCTTATCAGCCCCTGTTAGCATTAACAGATTTAAAAAAAATAAATGCCAACCTGACAGTTGTGCCATGGTATTTCAGTGTGGGTTTAATCCACATTTTCCTGATTAAAACTTAAGCTACTCAACTTTTACTTGTTAGCCATTTGAGTTACGTCTGCAATATCTTTGTGTACTTTGCTCATTTTCTCATTAGGTTATCTGTCTGTTTCTTTTTGATTTGTAGGGCTTGTATATATTGCCTATTTTATATACTGCAATAACATCTCCCAGTCTGTGGCTTCATTTTTAATGTGTTAATGGTGTCCTTTTTCACACAAAAGTGTTTACTAGATATTCTAATTGAAAAACTGCATTAAAAATACAGCCAATTACATGTTACTTAAGAGACACAAAATCAAAATCTAAGGTTGTAGCCATATTAATATCAAACAATGCAATCTTTAAGACATGAAATACTACTAGACATAAAAAGAAACATTTCAGAATGATGAAAGTATCAATACAACATCACGATATAAAATTTTTATATGAATGCACCTAACAATAAAGCCTCAAAACATATAAAACAAAAATGTACAGAAATAAAAGGAGAAAAACAAATCCATTGTTAGAATGGGAAGTTTAACATGCTGCTGGGCTGGATTTCTTTAGGGACACTTCTACCTCCTCTAGAGCATGGGTAGAAATATAATTTTTCTTATTTGTGAATGGATTTTCCCATTCATTTTTTTCCCATTTGTTTTTATTTTTTTAAGGATTTTTTTATTAAAATACAACTAACATGCAATATTATATTAGTTTGAGGTGTACATCATATTTATTCAATAATACCCACCCAGCACTATACAGTGTTATTGCCACATTATTTATTTTTTTTCCCTATGCTAAAGAAGTGATCACCATGATAAGTCCACCAACAATCTGACACTGTGCCATGCTATCATAATATTATTGGTCTTTTACCCACTTTTTAAATGTTTCAATTAGAGTTGATATTCAATATTATTTTATATTAGTTTCAACTGTATAGCACAATGGTTAGACATTTATGTAATTTGGGATGTTATCCCCCTGACTAGTACCACCTGGCACTATACATAGTTATTACCATATTATTGATTATATTCCCTATACTTTGGATCCCCATGACTATTTTGTAACTACCAATTTGTATTATCCCTTCACGTTTTTGCCCTGCCACCAACCTCACTCCCATCTATCACCCTGTTAGACCTAGTACCTCTCTTGCACCATACATAGTTATTACAATATTGTTGACTATATTCCTTATGCTATACCCTACATCACCATGACTACTATGTAACAACCAATTTGTAGAAATTAATCCCTTCCCCTTTTCACCCATTCCTAACCCCTCTACCATCTTAAAGAAGTCCCTCTAAGATGCCTTGCATTACTGGTTTGGTGGTTATGAACTCCTTCAGCTTTTTCTTGTTTGGGAAGCTCTTTATCTGTCCATCAATTCTAAATGATAACTTTGCTGGGTAGAGTAATCTTGGTTGTAGGTCCTTGTCTTTCATCACTTTGAATATTTCCAGTCAACCCCTTCTGACCTGCAAAGCTTCTGTTGAAAAATCAGCTGACAGTCGTATGGGGGCTCCCTTGTAGGTAACTAACTGCTTTTCTATTGCTGCTTTTAATATTCTCACTTGGTATTTAACCTTCGGGATTTTAATTATGATGTGTCTTGGTGTGGGCCTGTTTGAGTTCTTCTTGTTTGGGACTCTCTCCACTTCCTGGGCTTGTATATAGATTTTCTATGCCAGGTTAGGGAAGTTTTCTGTCATTATTTCTTCAAATAGGTTTTCAATTTCTTGCTCTCTCTCTTCTTCTTCTGGTACCCCTATAATGCAAATGTTGGTATGCTTGTTGTTGTCCCAGAGGTACCTTAAACTCTCCTCAGTTTTTTGGATTCTGTTTTCTTTTTGCTGGTCTGATTGGGTGTTTTCTGCTACCTTATCTTCTGCATCGCTAGTTCAGTCCTCTTCTTCATCTAATCTACTCTTGATTCCCTCTAATGTATTCTTCATTTCCGTTATTGTATTTTTTATTTCTGACTGGTTCTTTTTCATGTTTTCTTACTCCATTTTTATGTTTCCTATCTCTTTGTTGAAGATCTCCCTGAGATCATTGAGCATACTTATAACCAGTGTTTAGAACTCTGCATCTGGTAGATTGCTTGTCTCCATTTTGTTTAGTTTTTTTTCTGGAGCTTTGTTCTGTTCTTTTATTTGGGATATGTTTCTTTGTCCCCCCATTTTGATTGCCTCCCTGAGTTTGTTTCTATGTATTAGGTAGGGCTGCTATGTCTTCTGGTCTTAGTAGAGTGGCCTTATGTAGTAGGTGTGCTGTGGAACTTAGTGGTGCAGTTTTTCTGATCACCTGAGCTACACACTTCAGATGTGTCCCTTGTGTGGGTTGTGTGTGCTCTCCTCTTATATTTGCACATCAATTGGAGGAATTAATCCTCAGGCTCACTGGTTGTGAGGACTGGCCTTGACTACAGTGGAAGAGTTGGCAGGGGCTGACCCTACAGAGCAGGATCTGCCTCAGCAGGACTCTGGTTCCTGCCCAATCTGCCCCTTGCGTGTATTGTTCTTGGAGGTGATTGGGTGATGCTCCAGCTCATTTTGAAGGTGGCCATTGGGGGTGCCAGCCCCAGGATCACCTTGGAGGGGATCTACGGTAGGTCAAGTTCAGCCACAGCCAGTGCCCACCCAGGGCCACCTGGCGGGAGCCATAAAGAAATCTGCAGATGGCTGCCGTCCATGCTGTACTTGGATGCACCTTGAGAGGCCAAGCCGCAAAACAAGACCAGCTACTGCTAGTGCTGCACTTAGGGCTGCTCAGCCAGAGGTACAGGACGTGCTCAAGCCAGATGCTGCTTGTCTGAGTTCCGTGAACCTTTGAGAGACTCTAGGAAAGTCTGCAGCATGAGCTAAGGCAGGCAGTTTGTACGATGAAGCCAGCAGAAGTGGCTTGGATATGTTTGAAAGTTGAGCAGGATGGCATCTCAAATCTCCAGGATGGGGCTAACAAACCGCTGAGTCTCACATATGGCTGCCACCTGTGTCTGCAGGCTGGGAAGAGGGAGAACTCAACAAAGAAATAATGGTCTCTGCCAGCGCCTCTGTCCAGAGAAAGCTGCCCCTCCAGCCCCCATCCCAAGCCAGACAACTCAGTTCCTGATCATATGTCCCTGCTGCCTCTTCAGAAGCTGCTCCAGTGCTGGAGCTCAAAGCCAGTGATTCCTTTGGTGAGTAAGTCCATGTGTGCGCCTTTAAGAGGAGCGCCTGAGAGTGCAGCTGCCTTTTGTCTCACTCTGTCACAGTCTCCACTGGTTTACACGACCAGAAATTATGGGGACTTGTCTCCCTGGCACTGGATCCCTGGGCTGGGGTGGGGCTGGGGCCTTTCACTCCTGTGGGGGTTGGGGGCAGTCCGCGACAGCTTAAATGTCTCTTGTGTTCTTTGATGGTCACACTCAGGTGTGGGACTAGCCCATTCTGTCTCTGCTCATCTTACCAGACTTGAGGTGGCTTCTTCTGCATCTTAGTTGTAGGGCTTCAGTTCAGCAAGATTTTAAACAAAGCAATTCTCAGTGATGTTTTGTAGCTTAGTTGTAATTTAATGTGGTTGTGAGAGAAGGTAAGCACAGCTTTTACCTACTGTGCTGTCTAAAGTCTAGGTCCCTTTTTTTCTTCTTTTGCAAATGGTTTATCCTTTTAGGAATCCCAGATTTATGCAGAAATCTCAATTGTTTTTGTTTGTTTGTTTGTTTGTTTTGCCCATCTGGCTGTGGCCCTGTCTTATTTCCCTCCCTATGAGGATATTAAAACTAAATCTGTTAGTATTTATTGGGTCTAATTAACCATTCCCCACACACCTATCCCATCTTTAGAGCAGTAGCAGCAATAGCTCACATTCTTATAATTCTTTATTTCATTTCTGGCATCTGAGAATTCATTTCACTTTTATTTTTGTAAGCTCAGCTACCAATTGCATTTCATTTGTCTAGCATTTGTATGTTTGTTAGGAGTAGATAATGGTTATTGGTGCTGTTCAACAAATACTTACAAATTTTCTCTTTCAGGGTACAAAGTAGTAGTATTTTGGCTCAATGCTCTGAGGTTGGGTGGAGGCATGAGGGAAGTTCTGGACAGTGAGTTCTGAGCAGATGTGATGTATGTTGCTTTCTGGGCCAGTCATTGAATTGCTGGTGGGTGACTCCCTAGAGTTCTTTATTCTCTCTGACGCATCAGTTGCCTGTGTTCAAGATGGCAGCTGCTGTGTCATCCTGGGTCTTTCATTAAATACAATGAGCAAAGACTCCCTGCTGACTTCACAAAGACATGCAACACAATTAGGAAATACATCTTTGTTAATTTAAGTCACTAAATGTTTGTCTTTTCTGTTTATTTGTTATCATACATGTGTCATGCGTCTGTGTCTGTGGTAGGTAAAATAATGGCTCTGTCAAAAGTCCACACCCTAAACACTGGAATCACTGGAATCAGGTTAAATGGTGAGAGGGAATTAAGTTGCAGATGGAGTAAAGTACTAATCATCTGTCTTATTAAGATAGGGAGATTATCCTGGTTTAAGGGGTGCAATGTAATCACAGGGGTCCTTAAAAATGGATGAGGGAAGCAGTAAGGAAGAGCAGAGAAAGAGATGCAATAACAGAAGCAGAGTCAGAGGGATGTCATGTTGCTGGCTGTGAAGATGCAGGAAGGGACCAAGAGCCAAGGAAGGTGTGTAGTTTCTAGAACCTGGTAAAAGGAGGAATACAATTTCCCCCTTGGAGCCTCCAAAAGGAATGCAGGTGTGGCAACACTGATTTTAGTCCAGTGATACCTGTGTCAGACTTCTAACTTACAAAACTGTAAGATAATAAATGTGTGGTGTTTTAAGCTATCAAGTTTGTAATAATTTGTTACAACAGCAATTGAAGACTAATACTCTAACTCATACACTTAATCATTTAGTATTGCCCTTAGATACAGGCAAGAAGGGGCTATTGTTTAGAGGGATTGACATAGAATGCACACACACACACACACACACACACACACACACACACACTTTATTAAAGAACATACGGGCAGCTCTGTCATTTAGGATTTGGAGTCAGCCCTTGCACAATGCACTTTGTAACTCTAGAAGATTTTATTCACATTGACCACTAAATGGACATTGAAGCTCAAACTTCAAATAGTTTCACTTAAAACATATTTAATAAACTTTTAGCAAATTTTTAAATATGATTTAAAATTTCAGCTTTATTTATATAAGAATAAAAACATGAAATAATAGTTTGAACTTTTGTGTTTTACTTTTAATATGTTTTATATCATAAAAATAATTTTTGAAAATAAATGAAAAATAATATTAATACTTTATGGTTTTTGACAAAATGAATTCAAATTCTATACATTTTGAATATCACTACATTTTATTCTTAACTCTTTAAATAATTACTGTACCCAGAATACAAATGATGTGAATATTTTAATTATAATAATGTAATTAGTGATTTTGCAGAAATGAAGGCAAGAAAAAGTACATTTTATGGTATAAATATATAAAAATTGTGAATTTTATATGAATTAATTTTATTACTTATGCAAACCTGTTGCTCCATCAGAAAATCCAGAGGATGTAATAACACTTAAATTTTGACATCTTCTGTATTTTACTGACTTTCAGTCATGCAAAAATCATTGTTTTATTTATTCTTAAATATACTTCTCATTTTGGAGGTACATTTGTAAAAGCAGGTGGAAAAAACCATTTTAGCTAACAGTTTTGTTCATCCAATTAATAACTTTTAAATATTTGGATATATGATATTTGGAACTACATTTTTACTCCTGTGGTAGGCTTACAAATTTATGTTACAAATGTTAGAGGTAATGTGTAAATAGATGAAAAAATTAAGATATTGTTGTGCATTATTTTTAACAGTTTTATTGAGATATAATGCACATACCATACAATTCACCAATTTAAAGTATACAATTTAACTTTTAATATATTCATGGGGTTGTGCAATCTTCACCACAATTTATTTTTTAACATTTTTTATCTCCATAAAAGAAATTGTTCATATTGACAGTCACTCCCCATCCCTTCCACCTGCCCAAACTAGGCAAAGTCTAATCATTTATCTGCCTAATGTGAACATTTTGCACAAATGGAATCATATCTTATATAGCCTTTTGTAATTGGCTTCCTTATCTTAGCATAATATTTTAAAATTTCATCCATGTTGTAGCATTAGGATTCTATTTCTTGTTATTGCTGAATAACAGTCCTTTGAATGGATACAGCATATTTTATTTATTCATCAGCTGGGTACATTTGGGTTGTTTCTACTTTTGTCTATTGTGAGTAATTCTGCTATAAACATTCATCCACAAGGTTATGTGTGGACATGTGCTTTAATTTCTTGGAGGTATACAAGCAATTGCTGGGTCATATGGTTAACTCTCGTATGAGAATTCCAATCATTGCCAACACTTGCTATGGTTCAACTTTTTATTATAGTGATCCTGGGAGGTATGAAGTGGCATCCCATTGTGGTTTTGATTTGTATTTCCCTGATGGCTAGTGATGTTGAGGATCTTTTCATGTGCCTAATAGCCACCTTTATATTTTCTTTGCATAAATGTCTGTTCAGATCCTTCACCAATTTTAAAAATTGGGTTATTTGTCTTTTTATTATTGAGTTGTATGAGTTCTCAATTTATTTTATAAAAAAGTTCTTAAATTATTTAATATATATCTTTATCAGATATACATATGTTTACATGTATCTTCTGCCAATTTGTTGGTTTTCTATTTTCTTGGTGGTTTCCTTTGAAGCGAAAAACAATTTTAACTTTGATGAAGTCCAATTTACCCATTGTTTTCTTTTGTTCCTTGTATTTTGGTTTATAGCTAAGAAATTGTTTCCCTCAAGGTTATCAGTATTGAATCCTGTGTTTTCTCCTAAAAGTTTTATAGCTTTATATTTTACATTTATATCTATGATCCATTTTGAGTTAACCTTTATATATGGTATGAGGTAGGTGTTCAACTTTATTCTTTTAAAAGTTGCTCCAGCACCATTTGTTGAAAAGCCTATTCTTTCCCCTTTGAGTTGTTTTACCATCTTTGTTAAAAATCAATTGACCATAAATTAAAGTGTTTATTTCTGGATTTTCAATTCTATTCCATTGATATATATGTTTATTCTCAAGCCAGTGTTGATTATTCTACCTTCATAGTAAGTTTTAAAATCAAGAAGCATTACATCCCCCAACTTTGTTATTCTTTTCAATATTATTTTTATTATTCTTTATTATTTGCATTTCCATATGAATTTTAAGACTTTTCAAATTCTGCAAAATATTTAGCTGGGAGTTTGTTAGGAATCATCTTAAATCTATAGAACAATTTAGAGGTCATTGATATCTTAACAATTTTGAGTCTTCTAATCCATGGTAAGTAGTGTCTCTCTACTGATTGAGATCTTCAGTTTCTTTCAGGAATGTTTTGTCATTCTCAGTACAAGCCTTGCAGTTTTGTTGTTAAATTTCTTAAGGAGTTATTCTTTTTAATACTATTGTGAATTACATTTTTTAAATTTCATAATTATATTTCTCATTGTTCATGTTTAGAAGTTTGATTTTTCAGTTTGATATTGTAGTCTGACACTTTGCTCAATGCCTTTATTAGTTTTAATTGTTTTATAGTGGCTACCTTAGAATTTTATAAATATGAGATCATATCATCTATGACACTTGCTTTCAGCTAGAAAATCTTCCTTCAGTATTTCTCGTAGGGCAGATCAACTAGCAATAATTATTTTTTCTATTTTTTATCTTGGAAATATTTTATTTTACCTTCATTTTGAAAAGATAGTTCTATTCTATACAAGACTCTTGTTTAACAATTATTTACTTTAAGCACTCTGAATATGTCATACCATTGCTTTATAGCTTCCATTGTTTCTGATTAGAAGGCAGGTCTTAATCTTATTGGAGTTCCCTTGTGCTTGAGTTATTTTTATCTTGCTGCATCTAAAGGTTTTTTTTTTTTTTTCTCACTCTCTTCTTTTTTTTATTTTAACAGCTTGATTATGGTCTACTTGGGTGTGTATTTCTAAATGTTTATTCTGCTTGAAATTTGTTAAACTTAATGGATATATACATATCCATTATATACATTCATTAAATTTGGGAAGTTTCAGTCATTGTTTCTTTAAACATTTTCTACCCTCTTCTTTCTCTCCTCTATCTCTGATTTCCCATTATATGCTTTTTTTTTCATGCAATGATGGTTTGCCCCATTCCTCCAAGATTCTGTTCATTCATATTTATTTTTCTCCCTCTTAAAATTGTGTAATCTTCATTGTGGTATCTTCAAGTTTGAGATCTTGCCAGATCAAATCTTCTGGTGAGCCCTGTGGTAAAATTTTGTTTGTGTATTATACTTTTCATCAGCACAATTTCCATTCAGCTCTTTTTCACTTTTCTTTTTTAAAAATAATTTCTAGTGCTTTATTGATATTCTGTATTTGCTGAGACATTGTCATCATACTTTTTCCTTTACTTCTTTTATGTTGGTGTCCTTTAGTTTTTGAACACATGTAAAGTGGCTGCCTTGAAGATTTTGTCTAATATGTTCATCATCTGTGCTCCTTCAAAAGCAGTTTCTATTGCCCTGTGTATGTATCACACTTTCCTGTTGCATGTCCCTTTGAACATTTCAAGGTGGTTGTTTTTTGGGGGTTTTTTTTGTTTGTTTGTTTAATGACTATTTTAGATAATATATTGTAGCAATTCTGGATATTGATCCCTCACCCAGGGCTAGTCATTGTTACTATTTGCTTGGTCATTTGTTTATTTGTTTAGTTACGTGGCTGATCGAATTTTACAAAGTCTATTTTCCCTGCCATTCGCAGGCTTTGATGTCCCTACTCACGTTTTTCTCCTTGTTTTTATCTTCCTGTAGTGTGCAGTGTCTGATGTTCCTGCTCAGATTTTTCCCCCTTACTTTTATCTTTTATCCTGGCCACCTAGGGGGGTTCTTTCCTGGGTTACAAGAAGTCATTTATTAATTAAAGGTTGTGCTTAATCCCTGTTAGCCAGTTAGATTTTCACCCATTATTATTGAATGTGTATGTGGATTAGAGGCTGCTATCATAGTTCAGGAAGTTTAAGTTCTCTGTCCCATGTTCATTTTGGGATTAGTAGTGTAGAGATTCCCTCTCTGATTTCTCCTGTGAGCGTATAGCCTCGGGCATGTACACTGTCTTTCAGAATGCTAGGGATGAGTGTAATTTTATTTTTAAGACTAATTTTTCAGGAATCACTCTGGATCAAAGTAGCTAATTGCTCAGTCAATATTGGTCAGAGGTTGTGTTCAAACTTCTTTGTCCCAATGAGCCTTCTGGCCTGTGCCTGCACGCACTTGTTCACAGCTTGGAAAATGCTTTCAGGTCTCTCCCACATCTTCCTCTGATTGCTTCTGAGTGCTTGCACTCTAGTGCATGGGCACTTCCTTCCTAAACTCTCAGAGTTTACTGTGACCTCAAAAAGAGTCTTATTTTCCTACTTCTCTCTGTTAAACTTCTGGCTGCTCTGCCCTTTTGCTTGTATCATGGAGCTACTAGTCTTCTCTACAAGTGAGGGCTGTATGGAGCAAGACCTTTGGTCCTCTGAGATGCATCTGCCTGAAATAGAGCTGCTGCAACACAGAGATGAAAGGTATGAGAAAGAGGCAGTCATCTCCCCCTGGGGTAAAACTAACCCTAGACTGGGTGCTTGGGGGAGAGCAAGGGCCTCACCTTCATGGCCAATCTGCCTGGAGTGGGTGGAGTTTCTGCCATGCTGATTTGGGAGTGGGGTGAAAAAGTGAATCACAATTCAGATACCATAAATATTTTCTGTTTTTACCAAGTTTTAGTAGGTTTTCTTGCATAAACATTTCTTCATTTGTTGTATGCCCTTAGGACAATTTCTAGTCTTTATATAATTGTTTATTTGAATATTTTTTATAAGTTTTGCTGGCTTCACTGGGAAGTGAGTCCACAGAGCTTTCAAACTGATGATCTAGAAGTGTGTTTGTATTTGTGTTCAAATATTTTGTCCAGTGTTTTAGTTGGATGTTTAATTATCATTGAACTTTAGGAGTTCTTTGCATATTCTGGATAAAAATTCTTCATCATATATGTGATTTGAAAATATTTTTCCCAGTCTATGTCTTGTCCTCTTACTCTCTTACTATTTGTAGACCATGGCTTTCTAATTTTGATAATGCCCAATTTATCAGTTGGGAGAAGTCATGACATTTTTTTCTGTATATCATTGCAAAAATGTGTCATGACTATTCCAACAACCCAATATATTCATGGATTTGTTTGTAATCTGAAAACTCATAACCCAACCCAAGATCATAGAGATTCTCACTAATTTTTCTAGAAATTTTACAGTTTTGTTGTTTCATTTAATATATTTAATGTGTATTTATTGAGAGCCAATACATGAATACCATCTTGCTAAAAAATGTATGATGATTAATTTACCTAATGATGAAGATGGATATTAATTTTAAAATCACACAGAGTGATGCAGAATTATATATAACTGCAATAGGAGTTCTGTTTACTGATATCATAATAACATATTTTAGGAATTTACATTTTGTTAAGATTTTTATTAAAATATAGCTAACATACAAGATTATATTAGTTTCCAATGTACACAATAGTTATTCAACACTCATGTACACTAAAGAAGTGATCAACGTAAGTCCAGCAACCACCTAACTCCATACTATACTATCACGATATTATTGACTATATTCCCTATACTGTACATTACATCCCTATGAATTGTTTTATACCTGGAAATTTGAACCTCTTATTCGCCTTCACCTTTTTTCCCTACCTCTTTAATTTTTCAATTACAGTTGATATTCAATTTTACTTTATATTAATTTCAGGTGTATACCTAGTGATTAGATATTTATATAATTTAAGAAGTAATCCCCTGACTAGTCTGGTATCCACCTGAAACTATACATAGTTATTACCATTTTATTGACAATATTCTCTATGCTATACATCCATATGACTATTTTGTAACTACCAGTATGTAGTTTTTAATGTCTTCACCTTTTTTGCTCTATTCCTCAACCCCCCTCCCATCCATCACCCTAATAAATCTAGTACCCATCTAATACCATACATAGTTATTGCAATATTACTGACTATATCTCTTATGCTGTACCCTACATCCCCATGACTACTGTGTAACAACCAATTTGTACTTCTTAATCCTGTCCCCTTTTTCATCTATTCCTTACCCTCCTCCCATCTAGCAACCATCAAAATTTTTTCTGTATCAATTAGTTTGTTTCTGTTTTGTTTGTTTATTTTGTTCTTTAGATTTCACATATAAGCAAAATTACATTGCATCTGTCTTTCTCTGTCTGACATACTTCACTCAGCACAGTACCCTCCAGGTCCATCCATGCCACTGCAGATGACAAGAACCCATTCCCTTCCATGGCTGAGCAATATTCCATTGCATATACGTACCACCTATTTTTTATCCATTCATCCATTGACAGACCCCAGGTTGCCTCCACAATTTGGCCAATGCAAACAATACTGCAATGAACATATTGATGCACACATCCCCTCGAAGTAGCATTTTGGATTTCTTCAGATAATATCCAGAAGTGGGATTATTGTGTCTTTCTTTGTCATTTGTAATACCTATATTTTAAAGTCTATTTTATCTGGTATAAGTATCGTTACCACAGCTTTTTGTTTGTTTGTTTGCATTTTCTTTCTTTTTTTTTTCTTTTTATCTGAGTCATCCTGCCACCTGTTGGCAGCTCAGTGGCAGCTCAGCTCAGGCCGGACTCGAACCGCTGTTGCTCAGAGCTCAAACCCTTGAGCGAGCTGTTTGCATTTTCATGAAATAAGTTTTTTCCATCCCTTTACTTTCAGTTTGTGTGTGTCTTTCTATCTGGAGTCTCTTGTAGGCAGCATATATTAGGGTGTTGTTTTCGTATCCATTCAGCCCTTCTGTCTTTTTTTTTTTAATTTTTATTTTTTTATTGGGGAATTGGGGAAAGGGGAACAGAAAAGTTGCTGTCCTTCTGTTCTTCAGTCTAGTTGTGGAGGACCTCGCTTCACTGGCCCATGTTGGTATTATCCCTATCTTTTAATTAGAGTATTTAGTCCATTTACATTTAAAGTAATTGTTGATATATATGTAGTTATTGACATTTTTTCATTTACTTTATTTTATTTTAGTTTAGTCTTAAAAAAGTCCCTCTAACCTTCCTTGTACTACTGGTTTGGTGGTGATGAATTCCTTCAGCTTTATCTTGTCTGGGGGCTCTTTATATGTTTTTTTATTCTAAATGATAGCTTTGCAGATAGAGTAATCTTTGTTGTAGGTCCTTGCTTTTCATCAGTGAATACGAAATTGGACAATTAAGTTAGTAACTCATCCTAGAAAAAGTGCTACATACCTCATTGCTGAATATCACTATGGTCACCTTCAAAGTACTTCCCTTGGAAAGCTATGCACCAATGCCAGGACCTAGTCCACCCTTCAAAGCAATTTTGGAACTCTTTTCCTGGAAAAAAAAATATATATATATATATATATTATAGTTGTTGTCATATTACCCTTGATGTCCTGAATATCATCAAAATGTTTTCCGGTCAATATTTCCTTTATCTTCAGGTAAAGAAAGAAGTCATTGGGTGTCAGATCAGGTGAGCAGGGAAGGTGTTCCAATATAGTTATTTGTTTACTGGCTAAAGACTCCCTCACAGACAGTGCCTTGTGATCTGGTGCATTGTTGTGATATAAGAGCCATGAATTGTTGGTGAAAATTTCAGGTCTTTTAACTTTTTCACACAGCTTTTTTAGCCTTCCCAAATAGTAAAATTGGTTAACTGTTTATCCAGTTGGTACAAATTCATAACGAATAATCCCTCTAATATCAAAAAAGGTTAGCAACATCTTTGCAACAAGTTCATGAACTTAATTGTCAGACCTCATATATCCTGCCAATCCCTTCTGGCCTGCAAAGTTTCTGTTAAGAAATCAGCTGATAGTTTATGGGAGGTCCCTTGCAGGTAACTGCTTTTCTGTTGTTGCTTTAAAGATTCTCTCTTTCTCTTTAAGCTTTGGCATTTTAATTATGATGTGTCTTGGTGTGGGCCTCTTTGAGATTATCTTGTTTGGAACTCTCTGCTCTTCTTGAGTTTGTATACCTATTTCTTTCACCGGGTTAGAGAAGTTTTCAGTCATTATTTCTTTAAATAGAATTTCAATTTTTTACTCTCTTTTTCTCTGGTAGCCTTATGATGTGAATATTGGTATGCTTGATGTTGTCCCAGAGGCCCTGTAAACTATCCTTAATTTTGGACTCTTTTTTTTTTTTTTTCTGCTTTGATTGGGTGTTTCTGCTACCTTTCCTTCCAAGTCACTGATTCGATCATCTGCTTCTTCTAATCTACCACTAATTCCATCTAAAGTATTTTTCATTTTAGTTGTATTTTTTTATTTCTGATGTGTTCTTTTTTATGTTTTCTATTCCATTTTTATGTTTCCTATATTTTTGTTGATGTTCTTCCTGAGATCATTGAGCATCCTTAATAATTTACTTTTATTTTGTCCTTTTACAATATCTATCAACAATCATTTATATAACTGCTTAAAGTTTGAAGATGGACTGGGACAGAATTACTCTCCATTGTCTCTTAGTATTTACTTCTGGTAATGAGGAAGTTTGTAGGAAAGAGCATACATAGTAGGACTGAGACTACTATTTTTAGAAAGGCCTATTTGCACAATGAGCCAGCTGGCCTTTGGGAGCTTGGATTTAGGAGGGTTTCCACTATTTCCTGTAAGAACAATTCACTGTCCCTACACTCTACAATGTGATTTATGCTGAATACTTGCTTTCTTTCTGGGAATCTGGAATTTTGGTACATGCTAAGTAGAGGTGCCTACCTGTCCAAACACCCACAAAACCCCTAATGAGTCCTAATGAGGTTCTCTGGTAGGCAACACTTCATGCATGTTGTCACAACTTATATTAAGGAGGATTAACTGCATTCTGTGTGACTGTACTGGGACAAAACTCTTGCAAGCTTGCTCCTGGCTTCCTCCGGTCTTTGCCTCATGAGCCTTTCCCATTGTTTGTTTTGCATCCTTTCCTTTGATGTAATAAGTCATAGCTACGAATGTGACTATATGATAAGTTCTGTGAGTCTTCTTGGCAGTCATGAACCTCAGGGAGGAGGAGGTTTGGGGACTACTGACAAAGAGAGCTTTTTTTCAATTAATTGTCATTTCTTTGTACATGCTTTGTACATATATGTTTCCTTCAGTGGTTTTTAGAATTTTCTCCTTATATTTGAGCTCTACAATTTTGTTATAATGTGCTTGCATATGATTTTTTTCTTAATTGATCTCACCACTTGATGTACCTTTCAATTAGAGAGCTCATGGCTTTCCTCATTGCTCATTATTTCTCTGCCAATATTTCTTTAGATGTTACCTCTCTGCTATACCATGAGATGAATTCTGGAGCTTTTGTGTTATCTCCATGTTTCTTATTTTCTTTTTCAGTATTCTCATTTTCATATTTTAGTATCTGTTTATCTCTATGAGCTGTATTCTGAAAAATTTTTCTCAGTTCTTTCTCTAATTTGTTATTTATTCAATTGTGTCTCATTTATTTGTCCACATCTATGCTTATATTTACTAGGATTCTTATTGTTCTATATCCTTGATTTGATTGCATAACTTTCTGTTCCTGTTACATGGGCTCTATTGCTTACTTTATCTTTTTGAGGATTACTAAAATTATTTTAAAGTTTAGGAGTACCTATTAAGTTCACTCTTCAAGTATATGTTTTCCTCTTTGGAAATGACACTCCTCATATGTTCTATAATTTCTTTCAGTGAGTTTACCTTTTTTGGGAATTGCTGTGAAAGGAAACTTTTCATCCTGAAATATAAAGTCTTTCTGAGTAGCTTTTGCTTGTTGCTTCTTCTTGGGCTTAGGCTATTTATTTTGTTTTTCAGCAAGTTTGTACTGTATGGATATTATGAATTTGGGCTCAGCACCCTTTAAATGCAGACTAAGGTTTCTAGTCTGTGGGATTTTTCTTGCTGTAGTCAGTGTTAGTGACTTGGTCTATCAGTGATTTCCAGCCCCAGTTTGCAGGCAGGCATATACTCTGCATTTATGCCTCTCTGACATGAAAGCAGTCTGAGGCTTTGGCTTCTTGTCTGTAATTGCAATGGAAACCTAAAATTTTGTGCCCTCTCTTTAGTCCTGAGACTCCATAGCTGCACAGATTAACTTGCTACTTCTGTGAATGCCCTCTCAGATTCTGGAACCTGAAAATATATTTTCCTTTCTTAATTTACTTATATGTTATCAATTGATTTTGAGTGATTTTGAGAAGAGAAATTATAGTGTGTGCTCCATGTTCAATCAACCATCTGGACCCAGAAGTTTAGACTATATGAACTTATAATATAGATCATATAGGGAACTACTTGTTGTCATAAAATATAGTATATTTATGCAAATTTACCAATACACAGAATGAATCTTCATAAATGCTACCTGAGATAATTGGTTTAGAGTGTCATAATTTTGAGTGTGGGTTATTCAAGATAAAGCTGGTTCCAACTTCTCTACCACACTGCCCTAAATAATACTACAATATTGACAATGTTGGGTTGTCACCAGAAATTGTTTTTATATGTGGTTATTTACTTTGGTTGCAGCAGTCTGAGACTTTGCTTTTCAAGATGTTTACAGCTTTGAACTACTTCTCCACCTTTTGTTCATCTCCCCTATAGGTGTCTGCACAAGAAGAGCATTTTCTGTAAGGTTTTCCTCCTAGTACCATCATCTTTCATGGCCTTGTGCCACTTGGCACATAACACAGGAACTAGTGAATGACCCAATGTTTTAACTGTCAGTCACCATGAACTACTTTATGAAACAGGCTTAACAGCTCATAAACTGAAAGCAATCCTGTTTACTGCCATCTCTAGATTCATAGATTGTTTGCAGCCTGTTACTGTTCTAGCAACACTTAGGGGCCAAGCACCTAAAGTACTTTATGTATTTTTTGATGTCCTTTAAGAAGGGCTGGTCTTGTGAGCATCCTTCTATTTTTTTTCATCTAATATAATAGGATTAGACCTTGGGAACTACTGACAGTTTTCTACAACATGCTGTGCATGAATATATCCACCACATCTAGAAACTTTTGGAAGAGGAGACATAGTACCACAGAAACAGTATTTGAAGATGAATAAATTGATTCACTATTTTTTTTTAAGAGTCTGTCACTGAAGGTTAATTGACGCTTTCTATTCTTTGTCTTAGTGGCCTGTCAGCACTTATTTTTCTTTCCTTTTTCTTGAATTGCTTTACTCTGCTGAAGGTAGATGTATATTCTGAAAATAAACTTGAATCTATTAAGCTGGGTAACATATAGTGATGTCCCTGTTTTGTAAATTGAGTTCAGATACAGTCTATTTATCTGTTTGGCAGCAGGAGTGGTAACTTTCAGGCTGAATTTTACTGTTCGAGATGTTAGAGTTGTCTTCTAAGGTGGATAGGGGTCAGGATAGTATCAGACTCACACATTACTGTCTTTACTGAATTTATATGAATGACCTCCTTTGAAGATTGAAGAATCCAACACAGGTGTTCAAAAGGCTCCTTTCAACCAAAGAATGCTATTTTCACCCCCTTTTTTTTATTGTAAGAGATGTTATTGTCTTTTGACACATAGTGATTTTTTTAAAGCTTGAAGAAAAGCTATAAAATTGTGAGAGAATATTGACAACCACAATGTATAAGAAGAGTTTAGTTTCAAAGTTTGCAAGATGAAAAATTTATGATTTTCTTCATGATGTGTAAGATCATTTGGTTAGGTTTCTAATAAAACTCAGCCTATGGAAATCACGAGCATTAGTATTTAATATTACAGCACCCCTGTGAGGAAGATAAGTATTATTGTTCCTTTCTTATGGAAACAAAGAAGGAAATGACTCCCGTGGTGACACTATATACATAGTAGACATGAATATTGGCATTGAGAAATGTTCAACTTCTGTTACTAAACTATAATTACTACCACATAAGTAGAGTAAAAACTAGCTAAGCTACCATATGCATGAGGGGAACCAGTCATATATAATGTAAATGGCATATATATATATAAAATTTGTTTGTTTGTTTTGTTTTATGTTTAATTTCAGGTTTAGCCAAGAATTTCAATCTTTTGAAATTAAAAGAATATTTGGAGTTCATGTATTTTTCATAAACTTATATCAATGGATAGGATTTTCTTAGAAACAAAGTCCCCTATGAAAAAGATGGAGCCTCTTTCTTATATAAGGTGATAACCACTCCATGAGTTTATTCCATAGCAGCTGAACATTTCAAAGGATTAATGGGACTTAAAACTCAGTATTCGATTGATTTTGACATCCTGTAATTGTCCTGTCGACTTGATCTCTAATGAAGTCTGTGCCTCAAACATCTTAAGTAACGTGGTTAACATATGGCGTAGTCAGTAAGCGGATCATTGAGGGAACAGATCCAGCGCTGCATAAGCATGTTCCCATTTTCTTCCCTCTCTGCCTTGCTGCCTCCCTCCCTCCCTCCCTCCCTCCATCCCTTCCTTCCTCCCTCCATCCCTTCCTCCTTCCCTTTTTTCCTTTCTTTAAATTTTTGAAAATTAAATTTGTGAGTTAGTTGGAAAACCCCTAGTACACATTATAAGAGAGCCTAACTGCCTTTGCTCAAATAGAGAATGGCTCTTGCCAAAATGATGAAGCAGCTCCACATTAAAAAAATAATGTAATAATAAGGACTTTTTTTGTTATTTTAGTAACTTCTACAGTTGACTGAGATCCACCTAAAGCTAGTTATTTTTTTTATGTGACTAATAAGAAGGTATCAAACACTTGAATTTTTTAAAGTGTTCATGAGTTTTTCTGTCAAAAGACTTTGTTACCTTGGTTAAAAAGAAATGGACATGTCCAGGGCAAATGGATGGTCTAGTTAACTCTTCTGGCATATTTTTCAACCATACCCATATATATTTAATTAAATAAAATGTATGAACTTTGTAACACAATTGTGCGAGTGTACACACAACACATATTTATTTAAAACTGCCTAGATAAATCTATTTATACAACAGCACTAATACTATCTTAAGAAGTTTTAAGAAATATGGCATCCATTTCTCTAAAGCAACCCTTAAATATTTACCAGTTTCTACTTGACCAGTCACAAACAATTATTTCTTTCTGAGATTAAAATCCAGACTTTTTAATAAAATGATAGAAGAGAAAGAATAAATGGCTTTTCCCCCTAAGCTGGACTACTTCGGGTTGTCTTCCTCATTCATGCCATTTTGCATACCATATCACTACATTTTAGACTTTGCTAATTAAAGTCAGCTCCATAATTACCTTTTGTCTATCTTCCCATTTGTGCTGATACATGTTGTTTGTATGTATACAACTCTAATTTTAATTTTTCCAAGTATATGTCTCTGCTTTTGAGTGCCAAGATTTCGATGTCAGGTGATGGCATTTTGTCATAATCTGTATCCAGGAATTTTCAACTCAGTTGATATTTTCCCCCCAAGTATACATAACATTGCTCTTGAATAGTGCTGTTATTTCTAATGTTAACATCATATGTAACTAACATTCATGCACTGCTGCGCTGTGAAGTTTTCTCAGGAATTGCACATGCATTATCTCATTTAATTTTCAAAGCAACTTAGTGACCTAAGCATTTCAAGGGTTTACATTCAGCTGTGTTCACTTGGCTAATTTGCAATGCTATATTCATGTACATTTGTGAATGGAGTGAAAACATTCATTCTGCTAAACCAACCAGATCATTGAGGTTTTTACTTTTTAATGTTTATAATGTATCATCATGTGGCTAAGTAAAATACACCCTTATTGATGAAACCAGGAAGAATAAAGAATATTATGTAATACAGAGAATTTTCATATTTTGATGTTTGCCCACAAATTCTGCAAAAGGAAATATCTTAAATTAAATACTAGTATTGATAGTAAGCCTGTAGGGTAATTTTGCAGACCTAGAGACTCCAAATTTCTGAACAGGACCTTTTAAATGCTAAGAAAATCCTGTTTGGTTTAAAAATTGCAAACAATGATTTACACATATTAGTCATGTTTTTCAGGCCAAATTTTATAGAGAGAGATGTATAAAATTATTTATGTAATTAGTTAATTCCCCAAATTTCTGAATAATATGACTCTTTAAATAGAAGACTACATGTTACCCATTCTTTGCATTATTTGGGTGATTAGGATTCATCCCCATTGCTAGTTTGAATAACCACTCTAAACAACTGGAAAGTATCTGGAAAAAGAAAGCATTACATTTGAATAATAAAAGTGATTTCATCACTTACACTTTCAAAAATGTGTGAAACTGCATTTATGTGTTTTCATTAGGCAGTCAGTTGCAATAACCATTTTACCTATTAGCTATACATTATCTGTACAGATATAAACGTTTGCACAATAAATAACATTTTATTTAATTTAAATCCTTTTATATAAGTTTGATTTTTTGTTATTTAAAAATAAGTTTATATATGTAGTAGTTTTGTTTCAAAACATCTAAATATCTTCCTATCATTTATATTCTGATTATGAACATAACATCCATGATAACAATTTTATAAAATACAGAAAACTATAAAAGTGTTCTAGGGCCGGCCGAGTGGCACGTTGGTTAAGAGCTGGCTTGGGACACAAGCTCTGAGCAGCAGAGCCCTGGTTGGGATCCCACATGAGGGCCAGTGACACTGCCCTCTGCAGCTAAGATGGTGAACAACAGCTTGACCTGGAGCTGGGCTCCAGGCAATGGCAATGGCATAGGCTGCAGCCACTGCTGCAGTGGGCTGCCGTAAGCTACTGTGTGTGGCCAGCAGCCATCGTGAGTGGCCAGCAGCCGATGTGAGCTGCCAAGAGCTGCTGTGAGTGGCCATCCAGTGGCCGGTGACCGATCTGCCTCACCCAGGAAGAGAGCAATGATAATACCAACATGTGCCAGTGAAGCGACATCCTCCACAACTAGACTGAAGAACAAAAAGACAGCAACTTGTCTATTCCCCTTCCCCCGATTCCCCAGCGCTATTCCCTTCCACCAATTCTCCAATAAAATCTTTTAAAAAAAAAGTGTTCTATACTTCTTAGACATAGAGAAAAATTAGTGTTATATTTTTCTCTCGCACACATGTGTATATATATATATGTATATGTGTACATATGCACAATTGTATATATACATAGATACTGATAACATAATAGTTTAATATAATAGACTACTTTTTTTAAAGTAGTTTTAGGTTCACAGCAAAATCAAGCAGAAAATAGAGATGTCCCCTATACTCTCTGCCTCCACACATGCATAGCCTTCCCCACTCTTAACAGCTGGCACCAGGGTGGTACATTTGTACTGAACATACATTGACATATCCTCATTACTCATAAGTCCATAGTTTACGTAGGGTTCACTCTTGATGTACTTTCTATAGGTTTTGACAACTGTATAATGACATGTATCCACCATTATAAGTATCATATAAATTAGGTTCCCTGCCTTAAGAGTCCTCTTCATTCTGCCTATTGATTGCTCCCTCCCTCCTAAACCCAGGGTAACCACTTATTCTTTTACTGTCTGTATAATTTTGTAATGTAAATTTTATTTTATGAAAACAGTTTATTTTACAAACATATTCTGTCATTAAAATTTTCAAATACACAATTTAATAAAATTATAAAATATATTACTATATTCCCTATTTTTTGCCATACAGTATTCAACCATTCTGATATTGTTGGATATTTAAGTAATCAGTTTCCTTTTTTTATTCCTATTATTGGTAGTTCCTTTATGAAAATTTTTATCCATTAATTTAGGAAAAATAATATGATATTCTTAGTTTATAGTACAGATGTTGAATTCTGTATTTTCCAATTGCTTAGATCAAAATGAATTTGCACATGACTCCTCTATTTCTCTTTTACCTTACTTTCATTCTGTCATCAAATCCTTTCAGTTCTAAATACAATCTATACCCAAATCTAACCATTTTGTAGCTACCATTTCCATATTAACTATTCTATTGGACTTCAAGTCACCATCTTGTTTGCAATAGCAATAGGTTACAGCACTTATAAACCCTTGCTTCCCTAAAACTATTTTCAAGACAACTAAAATAATCCTTTTAATATGAAGTTAGATTGTGTCTTTTCTATGCCCTTTTATTTGGAAGGACCAAGGACCAAAATAGCTAAACAAAACAAGAATTAGGTTGGAGAAATCACTACCTGATTTTAAAAGTTACATCAGGCTACAGTAATCATTGTATGTTATATATTACCAGAAAGCCACTAAAAAATGAAACAAAAAATTCACCTATAATTGTGTCAATATAACATACTGAGGAATAGATTTAACAAAAATGTGAATGACCTCTACATTGACTGTGTGATATCAGTGAAGAAACAGACATATAAATCAACGGAACAGAATAGAGTTCATAAATATGTCCACACAAATATGACCATTTTATTTTTGACAAAAGTACTAAAGAAATTCAATAGAGAAAAGATAAGTCTTTTCAACAAATGGTGTTGGAACAATTTGTAATCATGGTGTAAAAATACAATCTAAACCTCAAACCTGCACAACAATTAAATCAAAATTGATGATAGGTCTAAATGTAAAATGCAAAATTATAAAAAAATTAGAAGGAGGGCCAGCCGAGTGGCGCAATGGTTAAGAACTGGCTTGGGACGCCAGAGGGCCCTGGTTCGGATCCCACATATGAGTGCCAGTGACTCTGCCCTCCACACCTAAGATGCTGAACAACAGCTCAACCTGGAGCTGGGCTGCAGTGGGTTGCCATGAGCTACCATGTGTGGCCGGCAGCCAGCGTGAGCGGCTAGCAGCTGCAGTGACCGACTGTCCAGAAGCCGGCGACTTATCTGCCTCACCCAGGAAGAGCGCAGTGATGGTGCCAGCTTGGGCCAATGAAGTGATGTCCTCCACAGCTAGACTGAAGAACAAAAACGATAGCAACTTGTCTGTTCCCCTTCCCCCAACCACCCAGCGCTGTTCCCATCCCCCCAATTCCCCAATAAAAATCTTTGTTTTTTTAGCTGAGCCATTCTGCCACCTGTTGGTAGCTCAGCTCGGGCCAGGGCTCGAACTGCTGTTGCTCAGAGCTCACACTCTTGAGCGAGCTCTTAACCAACTGAGCCACTCTGCTGGCCCCCCAATAAAAATCTTAAAAAAAAACATTAGAAGGAAATCTTGTTGATCTTGATTTAGGTAAAAAGTTATTCAACACCAAAAGCATGATTCATCAATAAAAATATTATAAGTTGGATTTCATCAAAATTAAAAACTATTTTTATTATTATTTTATTCTGTCACTTTACTAAATCACTTAATAGTTCCCAAAGTTCTTTGATTGATTCCTTAGAGCTATCTATGTAATTAATCATGCAAGTGGAGACATTTATATGTAAAACAATTTTTTCTTTCTCATTACAATGGGTAGAATATCTTGAACAATGATGAAAGGAAGGGATAAGAGTGAGCTTCCTTGCCTTTTCTCCCATTTTAGTGATGAAGCATTTAATATTACATCTTTAAGTATAATAGCAGTTGTAGAATCTATTTTGCTTGTTTATTCGTTTTTGGTAGACAACATTTCTGAAGTTGAAATAGTTTCCTTTCATTCATAGTTTACTGAGAGTTTGTAAATTTTTAAGATGAAGTATCGAATTTTTCAAATTATTTGTTTGACAATTAAGTTTGCAAACTTGTTGCAATGATGTTGCTAAGACTTTTGATATCAGAGAGGTTATTCATTATGAATTTGTACCAACTGACAAACAGTTAACCAAGTTTACTATTTAAAAGTGATGAAAAGGCTGTGTGAAAAAGTTTTTAGATGAAAACGACCTGAACTTTTTGCCAACAATTCATGGCTCTTGAATCATGACAATGCACCAGCTCACATGGCACTGTCTGTGAGGGAGTTTTTAGCCAGCAAACAAATAACTGTATTGGAACACCCTCCCTACTCACCTGATCTGGCCCCCAGTGACTTCTTTCTTTACCTGAAGATAAAATAAATATTGAAAGGAAGCCATTTCGATGACATTCAGGACATCAAGTGTAATATGATGACAGCTCTGATGGCCATTCCAGAAAAAGAGTTCCAAAATTGCTTTGAAGGGTGGAATAGGTGCTGGTGTCAGTGCATAGATTCCCAAAGGGAGTACTTCAAAGGTGACCATAGTGGTATTCAGTAATGAGGTATGTAGTACTTTTTCTAGGATGATCTCTTGAACTTAATTGTCAGACCTCCTATTGAAATGGTCAATTGTTTTATTCCATTACATGGTTAATTAAATTTATAGACTATTTGAATTTTAAATCAATCTTGCATTATTGGAATAAATGGTATTTAAGCATGATATATTATTTTTTACATATTTCTGGATTTGTTTTGCCAATATTTTCATACGTATTTTTTGCATCTTCATCCACTGAGAGATACTATTCAGTAATTTTCTTTTTGGTAAATTTTTGTGAGGTTTTTGTTTTAATTTACTTTAGCCCCATAAATTGAGCTGAAAAATGTCCCCTCCTCCTCTATTTACTGGAAGAGTATATATAATTGGTGTTATGTCGTTTTGAATTTGTGATAAAACTCACCAGCGAAACCCCTTGGGCTAGGAGGTTTTTTTTTATGAACAGATTTTTATAAAAAATTAAAATTCAAATAGCCACATGGCCATTTATATTTTACATTTATTCTTATGTCAGCTTTGATAAGTTACATTATTCATTATATTTATTTATTTTTATGTAAGTTTTAAAATTTGTTGCATAAACTGTCTCAGGATAATTTACTTATTTCCTTTTAATAACTTCATCTTTAAAAAATTATTTAATTTTTTCAGTTACGGTTGGCATTCAGTATTATTTTATATTAATTTCAGGTGTACATGCATAGTATAGTTCTTAGGTATTTATATAATTATGCAGCTATCCCCCAGTTAGTCTAGCACACACCTGGCACTATATATAGTTGTTGCAATATAATTGACTACATTCTCTGTGCTGTACTTTATATCCCTGTGATTATTATTATTATTAATTTTGAAATTTTTGTTGTTGTTGTTGGAGAACAGTGTGTTTTTCCAGGACCCATCAGCTCCAAGGCAAGTTGTCCTTCAATATACTTGTGGAGGGTGCAGCTCAGCTCCCAGTCCAGTAGCTGTTTTCAATGTAGTTGCAGGGGACGCAGCCCACCATCCCATGCGGGAATCGAACCGGCAACCTTGTTGTTCAGAACACATGCTCTAACCCAATGAGCCACCTGGCTGTTCCCCAATTTCAATTTCTTAATCCCTATACCTTTTTCACCCAGCTCTCCAACCCCCTCCTCTCTGACAATCATCAGTTTGTTCTCTGTGAATCTGTTTCTGTTTTGTTCATTTATTCTGTTCTTTAGATTCCACATATAAATGAGATCATATGGCATTGTCTTTCTCAGTCTGACTTATTTCACTTAGCATGATACCTTTTAGGCCCATCCATGTTGTCATAATGGTAAGATTTCATTCGTTTTTATGGCTGAGAAAATTCCAGTGTATATACGTACCACGTCTTCTTTATCCAATATTCTATTTTTGGGCACTTAGGTTGCTTCCACATCTTGGCTATTGTAAATTGTACTGCAGTGAACACATATCTTTTCAGATTGTGTTTTGGATTTCTTTGAATAAAGACCCAGAAGTGGAATGGCTGGTTCATAAGGTAGTTCTATTTTTAATTTTTTGAAGGACTTCCAAACTGTTTTCCATAGTGGTTGCTCTAGTTTGCAATCTCACCAAGAGTGCACTAGGGTTCCATGTTCTCCATATCCTGGTCAACACTTGTAGTTTGTTAATTTATTGATAATAGCCATTCTGACAGGTGTGAGGTGATAAGTCATTGTAGTTTTAATTTTCATTTCTCTGATGATTAGTGATATTGAGAATTTTCTCATATGTCTATTGGCCATCTGTATGCCCTCTTTGGTGAGACGTCTATTTAGGTCCCCTGCCCATTTTTAAATTAAATTGCTTGTATATAAATTGTGTTGAGTTGTATGAGTTTTTATAAATTTTGGATATTAACTCCTTATAAGATGTGTCATTGGCACAAAGCTTCTCCAATTCAGTAGGCTTTTTTTTTTTTTT
>NW_017732160.1:300130-322274 GCF_001890085.2 Hipposideros armiger
AAATGTTAGGGGGTCGTCTTATACGCCGAGTCGTCTTATACGCCGGCAAATACGGTATATCAGAAAAAAATATTACTAACAGCAATGTCAGAGAGTTTACTGCATACTTGTATGCTTTCTTCTAGGAGTTCTATAGTTTTGGGTTTTACATTTTAGTCTTTAATCCATTCTGAGTTCTTGTATATGGTTTAAGAGGGTGATCCAATTGCATTCTCTTGCATGTATCTGTCCAGTTTTCCCAACACTATTTATTGACGAGACTGTCTTGACCTCATTGTTTATTCTTGTCTCCTTTGTCATAGACTAAGTGACCATATAGGCATGGATTTATTCCTGGACTCTCTATTCTGTTGCATTGATCTATGTGTCTGTTTTATGCCAGCAACATGCTGTTTGGATTATTATGGCCTTGTAGTATGCTTTGATGTCAGGTAGCATGATACCACCAATTTTGTTCTTTTTCAAGGTTGCTGTGGCTATTTGGAGGTAATTTGTTTTCCATATAAATTTTAAGATTATTTGTTCTAAATCTGTGAAAAATGCTAATAGTATTTTGATAGGGATTGCATTGAATCTATAGATTTCTTTGGGTAGTATGGACATTTTATTGATGTTAATTCTTCCTATCCATGAGCATGGTATATGCTTCCACTTATTTATATCTTCAATTTCTTTCTTCAATGTCATATTTTTTTGAGTACAGGTCTTTTACTTCCTTGGTTAAATTTATTTCTAGGTATCTTATTTTTTTGATGCAATTGTAAATGGGATTGCATTCTTAATTTCTCTTTCTGATAGTTCATTATTGGTGTATAAAAATGCAACTGATTTCTGAATATTAATTTTGTATCCTGCTACTTTACTAAATTTATTTATCACTTCTACTAGTTTTTTGGTGTAATCTTGGGGGTTCTCTATGTGTAGTATCATGTCATCTGCAAATAATGAGTTTCACTTCTTCCTTTCCAATTTTGATGTTTTTGTTTTGTTTTCTTGTCTGATTGCTGTCTAGGACTTCCAGTACTATGTTGAATAAAAATGGTGAAGGTGAACATTCTTGTCTTGTTCCTGATCTTAAGGAGAATGGTTTTAGCTTTTCCCCACTGAGTATAATGTTAACTATGGGTTTGTTGTTTATAGCCTTTATTGTATTGAGATATGTTCACTCTATTCCTAACTTTGCTGAGAGTTTTTATCATTAATGGATGCTGGATTTCATCAAATACTTTTTCTGCCATCTAGCAATACGGTTATATGATTTTTATCTTTCATTTTGTTTATGTGGTGTATCATGTTAATTTATTTGTGGATATTGAACCAACCCTGCATCCCAGAAATAAATCCCACTTAGTTATGGTGTATGATCTTTTTAATGTATTACTAAATTTAGTTTTCCAATATTTTTTGAGGATTTTTTTTATGTGCATCAGAGATATTGGCTTATAGTTTTTTTGTTTGTTTGTTTGGTAATGTCTATCTGGTTTTGGAATCAGGGTAATGGTGGCCTCATAAAATGATCTTGGGACCTTTCTCTTCTCTTGAATTTTTTGGAAGGGTTTGAGAAGGATAGGTGTTAATTTTTCTTTGAATGTTTGGTAAAATTTACCTGTGAAGTCATCTGGTCCAGGACTTTTCTTTGTTGGGAATTTTTTGATTACTAATTCAATTTTGTTTGTAGTAATCTGTCTTTTCAGATATTCTGTTTCTTCTTGATTCTGTCTTGCATTATTGTATATTTCTAGGAATTTATCAGTTTATTTCAGATGGTCCAATTTGTTGGCAAACTGTTCATTATATTTTCTTAAAATCCTGTGTACTTCTATGATGTCCATTTTCACTTCTTTTTAATTTCTGATTTTATGTATTTGGGTCCTTTTTCTTTTTTTTTCTTGATGAGTTTGGTTAAAAGTTTATCAATTTTGTTTATCCTTTCAAAGAACCAGCTCTTGGTTTCATTGATCTTTTGTATTTTTTTTTAGACTCTATTTTGTTTATTTCCGCTCTGATTTTTATTATATTCTGCCTTCTACTCACTTTGGGCTTTGTTTGCTGTACTTTTTTAAGCTCCTTTAAGGTTAGATTGTTTATCTGAGATTTTTCTTATTTCCTGAGATAAACCTGTATAGCTATGAATTTCATCTTAGGATTGCTTTCTCTGTTTCCCACATATTTTTTGGTCATTCTATTTTCATTTTCATTTGTCTCAAGGTATTTTTTTACTTCTTCCTTGATCACATTGTTGACATATTCATTATTTAGTAACATATTATTTAGCCTCCATGTGTTTGTGTGTTTTTCAGGTTTTTTTGCTTGTTTGTTTGTTTTTTGTAATTTCTAGTTTCATACCATTGTGGTCAGAGAAGATGCTTGTATGATTTAAGACTTCTCAAATTTATTGAGACTTGTTTTGTGGCCTAATTTATGGTCTGTCTTAGAAAGTGTTCCATCTGTACTTGAAAAGAATGTATATTCAGCTGCTTTTAGGTGAAATGCTCTAAAAATATCAATTAAAGCCATCTGGTCTAGTGTGTCATTTAAGGCTGCTGTTTCCTTGTTTCTGTTGGAAGATCTGCCCATTGGTGTCAATGGGGTGTTAAAGTCCCTTACTATGACTGTGTTACTATTGATCTCTCCCTTTATATCCATCAACATTTGTTTTATATATTTAAGTGCTTCTGTGTAGGGTGAATAAATGTTTACAAGGCTCATATCCTCTTGTTGAATTGATCCTTTATGTAATGCCCCCCTTTGTCTCTTATTATAACCTTGTTTTAAAGTCTATTTTGTCTGATATAAATAGTGCTATCTCAGCTTTTTGTTTGTTTGTTTCCATTTTCATGAAATATGGTTTTCTATCTCTTTACTTTCAGTCTGTGTGTCTTTTGATCTGAAGTGAGTTTGTTGTAGACAACATACGTATGGGTCTTATTTTCTTATCCATTCAGCTACCCTATGTCTTTTGATTGGAGCATTCAATCCATTTACATTTAAAGTGATCATTGATAGATACAGTGATTGCCACTTTATTATTCATCTTTATTTCCTCCCCCCTCCCCCGCTTCTTCTTCTTAAAGAAGTCCCTTATATTTCTTATAATACTGGGTTGGTGGTGATGAACTCTTTAGCTTTTTCTTGTCTGAGAAACTCTTTACCTCTCATTCAATTTTAAATGATAGCCATGTTAGGTAGAGCAGTCTTGGTTGTAGGTCCTTGCTTCTCATCATTTTGAATAGTGCCAAAATTTTGATTTGTGCCAATCACTTCTGGCCTGCAAAGTTTCTGTTGAGAAATCAGCTGACAATCTTATGGGAGCTCCCTTGTAAGTAAGTATTTGTCTTTCTTCTGCTGTTTTTAGGGTTCTCTCTTTGTCTATAACCTTTGCCATTTTAATTATAATGTGTCTTGGTGTGGGCCTGTTTGGATTCATCTTGTTTGGGATCCTCTGCACTTCCTGGGAAGAAAATTATATGTCTATTTCCTTCACCAAGTTAGGAAAGTTTTCATTCATTATTTCTTCAAATAGGTTCTCAATCCTTTGCTTTATCCCTTCTTCTTCTGCTATCCCTGTGATGTGAATATTGTTACACTTTTTGTTGTTCCAGAGGTCTCTTAATCTATTGTCATTTCTTAATTTTTTTTCTTTTTCCTGTTCTAATGGGGTGTTTACTGCTACCTTATCCTCTAAATCACTGATTCAACCTTCTCCTTCATCTAGTTTGCTGGTGACTCCTTATAATATAGTCTTCATTTCAGTTATTGTATTCTTTGTTTCTGATTGGTTCTTTTTTATGGATTCTGTGTCTTTTTTTGTGCTTACTATCTTTTTGCTGAAATTCTCACTGAGTTCATCTATTCTTCCTCTAGGTTCATGAGCATCCTATAACCATTGTTTTGAACTCTGTATCTGGCATGTTGCTTGCCTTCATTTTGTTTATTTCTTTTTCTGGAGATTTATGCTGTCCTTTCATTTATGACATATTTCTTTGTTTTCTCATTTTGGCTGTCTCTCTGTTTGTTTCTATGTATTAGGTAGATATCATACATTTCCCAATCTTGGCTGGCTGGCCGTATGTAGTAAGTGCCCAGTGGGACCCAGTGGCTCAGTCTCTCTGATTACCTTCACTGGGTGCTCCAAGCCTCTCCCCTGTGTGGGCTATGTTTGCCCTCCTGTTGTAGTAGAGCCTTGAGTACTGTTGCCATGTCTGTGGGTGGGATTGACCCTCAGGCAGACTGACTATGTGGTTTGGCCATGCCCACAGGTTATAGGCTGCTGTGTGGGGGGCTTACTCCACAGAGTCGAATTTGCCCCAGTGGTCTTTCTTGCTTGCTGAAACCACCCTTTGGATGTGCCACTTGTAGGGCTAATTGGGTGGTCCTCTGTTGTGGTCTGAAGTTGGTCTCTGGGTATGTTGGTTGTAAGGCCTTTTTGGAGGGGCTCTGGTGCAGTCGCAGGTCAGCTGCTGCCTGTGACTGACCCTGGACTACTGGGTAGGAGATACCAAGTGATCTGTGGTTGGGCACTGCCTGTGCTTGACCTGGAGGTACGCTGTAAACCAAGGATGGCTGCCACAAGTGCCAGGCCTGAGGTAGCTCCACAATAAGCCCATAGCACCCTGAACAAGACCAGATTGCTCAACCTGGACCATCAGCCAGGACCTCACCAAAAGGGTACCAGAGAGGATTGGGTGGGAGACTAAAAAGAAAGAGATTAGAGACAAAAGCTGGGAGCACGAGGGCCTCAGCCTGCTGGTAACAGACTAAGACATCGTTTATTGGAAAGGCTCTGGTTATAATGGCAGTAAGTTCCTCTTTGTGTAGGGGATTCTAGCAGGGGACTATGGCAGGGGGCTTTGGGTGTAGGCGTACAGAAATCAGGAACTAGGGCCAGGGATTTCAGGAGGCCTGAAACCCCCTAAGCAATTAGTCCACAGTGAAACTATAAACAAGCTTTATAGTGGGCTTTGCAGTTGGCTTGCTGTGGGAATGGGTACCTTTGGGAGTGTCTAAGCCTTGCGTATACAGTTACTAAGCAGACTCTCTTATCCAGCTGTTCCCTTAGGCATAGGGTCCTGCATAGAGGCATGTAGCAGTTTGCTACAGCCTCAGTATCCCCAACTGTCCTCAATTGGCTCCCAACAGCACCCTATGGCCTGCTGCCACCTACTGGCTGCCCAAAAGCTCAGCCACTGATAGAGCCTTCTGTAGTATTTAGGTTGGGTGAGATAAATTCTCAGGGAGACACCAGGATGAGGCAAGTGTTCACCAGGTTAATGCAGATTCTAATTTGGCACCAGTGCTGAGCCTGGTGCTACTCAGCAAAAGGCTCAGAGCACATTAAAGTCAGCTACCTCCCACCTGAGGCCCACCTACCCCAAGAGTTGTTCAAGAAAGGCTGCAGCATGAGCTGGGCCTGGCTGATGGCTGAGAAAGTGCCCCTGGTGGTGCACAAGTTGAGGCCAGCTGTTTGCTGCAGAAAGAGCCTCTTGTAGTATGCAGGACAGGGATGGCTGTGGTCACAGAAAGTGCCTACAGTGATGAGAGTTGGATGGTCTAGGGTCCCAGGGAGTCACCAGGGTTGGGTGAATGGAGTTCACCAGGCCAGTGAAGATTCAGATTTGGCCATATGGGGGCAGGGCTCAACACTGGAAAGATGGCGTGGACCTACTGGCTACAAGGGGCACAGTTCTACATAGGGAAAATGTCCTACCAGTCCTCGCCATGAAGCCACACAACTCAGTCACTCCTGTATGGCTCTGGCACCTCCTGAGTAGCCATCCCTCTGACGGAGCCCAGGGCGAGTGCCTGCAAGTGAGTGAGTCTGTGTGCACGTCCTTTAAGAGGATGCCTGGATGTCCAGCAGACTTTTGTCTCACCTGAATGGTGGGAATCACCACTGTTTTTCACAGCCAAATATTGTGAAGGCTCTTCTTCTTCACACTGGTACTCAGTGCTTGGGATCCTGGTCTGGGCCTGAGGTCCCTCACTCCTCCAGGAGGGACCTCCACAGCCAAAATATCCCTCCTGGTTTTCAATCACCACACACAGGTGTGAGATCGGCTTGTTTCATGCCTCTGCCCCTTCTACCAGTCTCAAGGTGACTTCTTTTTTATATTCTTAGTTACAGGACTTCTGTTCAGCTAGTCTTTAGATAGTTCTCCAGGATGATTGTTCTATAATTTAGTTGTAATTTTAATGTGGTCATGAGAGGAGGCAAGCATAGTATTTATCTACTCTGCCATCTTGCCCCACGTTTTGGATAACTTAATCTTAACATCCAAAATGTGGCAAGCACATAACAAAAAAATGGAAATTACAGGCTGATGTCTGTCATGGTCATGGATTAAACAATCTCATAACATATATTAGCAAACCAAATTCAATAATCCATCAAATGAAAATATATAAAGATCCAGTTGAGTAAACTCCAGGAGGGAAATATGTTAGCATTAGAATATCAGTCAATGCAATCCACATATTAACATGTTAAAAGTGAAAAATATATTAGTGTAATCATAGAAGCAAGAATTAAAAAAATAAAACATAGCATTCATTTATGATGCAAGCATGTAGAAATCTAGGAATAGAAAAGCTCAACTTGAGAAAGTATTCTAGAGGTGTATTTGTGGCACCTTTGAAAAAGGGGGATTTTATGTTCTATTTTTGTTTGCATTAACACTTGCATATTAATGATGATTGTAATATAATATTATTTTTTAAGGTTTAAGGTAGTTTTCTTCAAATCAATTATTTCCTTTGCTTGAGATACCATGAACACAGCCTATTTTGACTGCAAAACTTTTTGGTATGAGAAATTTCTTAACACTTCAGAAACAAACAAAAAAAAATTCACTTATTCCCGAAAGCCTGATGGGTTTTAAACTGTGTAGCTCATTTCTTTGTTCTATGTATCAAAAGAAACTTCTTAGGCTTTCTGACTGCACTGTTCTGGTTTGTGCCAGGTTACTACTGCCTTTTACAAGACAGAAAAATGTTCAGTGCTTCTGCCTCTGACTGCGTATTCAAAGACTAGAGCCTTGAAAAGGGCATTAAGATGGCCTTAGAGCTAAATTTTCATTATTTTTATGGTTTTGAGATTCCGATTTTCAGTATTTCAGCATTTACGACATTTTGATAGAGGATAGCATTAGCAGTGGGGAGATAGGGCTTTAGAATATTTTCTATCCTGTATAAATAGATTAGCTACTCATCAGTGTCTTCCATATACTTGGCCACTTACAGCATGAAGAGATTTTCGCTAAGCCAATAAAAATGCTGAATGCTCTGAGAGTAAATAAAGGACAGAATCTAAATTCTGGCATTCTGTTCTACTGGATAAGATTGTAGAACTAGAAAAGATTATTCCCTCCCCCTCCCTTCCCTACCTCTCTCCATTTCTCTCTCTCTACCCTTTTATCCTTCCTTTCTTTTCTTTCCCTTTCTTCTCTTTCCCTTTCTTTCTCTCTTTCTTTCTCCTTTTTTCTTTCTTTCTTTCTTTCTTTCTTTCTTTCTTTCTTTCTTTCTTTCTTTCTTTCTTTCTTTCTTTTGTTCATTCTTTCTTTTTCTTACTATTTTTAAGTTGCAAAGAATTGGGTAAGAGCCACGAGAAATGAAATTGATTGATGCCTTTTTAAAATAACAACAGGTGCCATATATGATTAATAAAATATAAGATCTAATATATATGTTACATGATATATACTAATTATTATACATAATATATAACATGTAACAGTAAATCCTGTTTTGGGCATTTAGGTGTTTTCTAGTTTTTTGTATCATAAATAATATAAAGTAACTTATTTTTGCCAAGTTTCTGTTTCCTTCAATTAAATTTTAAAAAGTAGATTTACTAAGATAAAAAGTATGAACAGATTTTTAAAAGGTCTAAATGTTTATTGCTGTTACATAAACATTTATTGATTTATAATACTTATTTTGAACTGCCTTCTTTCTTTATGACACTGCAATCATTTCAAGTAGGTTTTTCTATTCAATTGTTTCTCTAACTATTGAAATGCCTTATTTTCTTTCCCAACTTGGATTCCAGAATGCTGACAGCCAGCCTTATAATCTCCATACAAGAAATAGGCTGGTTCCATTTTGGGAAATCTGAATAGCCAAAGAGAACAACCTAATGTCACCCACATACAAGTTTCCCTAATGAAATAGCTGCCAGCTGACCTACAGTGAGGGTTTCAGTTGACAATGACCAACCAATGCAGAACTTCAAATCAGCTTTCAGGTGTCCCATCTTTGAATATGAATTGCCAGGAATTAGGCACAAAAGACAGAGACCAATCAAAGCTTATAGGAAAATGCATTGTTAGTATCAGACCAGGAAGTGCAAAAACCAAATGGTAGGTATATCAGAGAGATTAAAGAAAATTAAATGAATCAAATCTTCAAAGAAATGCCTCAAGATTTCAAGGACTTAATATACATGAGTTTCTGTAATCAACAAAAACATTTAATGGAAAAAATGATCCACATTAAAGCATATTATCACAAAATATCAAATCACTGGAGTAAATGGGGCAATTGCAAAAGCTTGTTGAAGAAAGCCAAGCAAACAACAAAAGGGATCACGTATAATGAGTCAGTAGTCTAAATGTCTGGATTTCTCCCTTGTGGCACTAGAAGCTACAAGACAATAGAGCAGGGCATTCAACTTCTGAAAGGAAAGGATATCAAAACTAGAATTTTATACATAATTAGTTATGTGTAAGGTATACAAAGATATTTTCAGATATGGGAATGTTTAAAAAACTTACTATTTACATATACTTTATCAGGAACTTAAGGCTAAACCAAGCCAGAAGAAATAATTGGTCCACGAAAAAATGGCTCCAATTTAAGAAAAAGATAAAGCCCCAGGATAATGGTGAAAGAGGGAGTGTCAGGATGAGAGCTGTGCTCCAGAAGTTGAAAGCAAATAAAAAACTCCAGGAGACCTGTCTTCAAGATAAAGCAATTGATAAGACTCATGAGCTATTTAAATATATTGAGAGAAAATATAGACAACTTGGGGTAAATGTAGGGTCGGATTAGTGGGAAAAGGAATACAGAAAGATAAAAAGAAGATAATATTACCTTCAATATAAACAAAAAATTGTGACCCCCCTACAAAAAAGTAATCTTTATATTGTACATAATATGCCTAGGAATAGTGTTCACATGATCATCATAATATAAGCTTTGAATATTGATCTAACTAAAAGTATGACAAAAGTATTCAGGGGCTGAGTGGATCCAGGTATATTTCAAAGTGAGTTAGAGTTATCATTTTTGAGATATACCATTTGTTTATGTTTGAGTGGTGAGTGGTGTTTGACAGGTGACTGAATTTTTCATCTTCCATACTGAAAAACAAATTAATAACTCCTATAACTAAAAAAAGTATTAAGAATTATGTATAACGCATTTAACCAGGTCAAAGGGTTAAAAGTTGTTGCTTCTGGGAATGAAAACAGGGAAAGAGTTTACAAGAACCATTATTTTGCAATAAGTCTTATAGAACTATTTAACATTTTAATATACATGAATGAATCTCTTTACTGAAGTCAGTAACTAACTTAAAAATCTACATGAAAAAATATTTGATCACTAAAATTCTAAGTTTTATATGGAGCAAAATTGTCATCAAAATGTTTCAGCCCAAATAATACATGCAAAAACAAAATAAAACAAAAAAATCTTATTGAAAGTCAATTATAAAATAAGCAGCTTTGCTCCACAGAATTACTGTGCCTTATAGTATCTGCTAAGTCGTATTGACCCCATTTTATTGGGTATGTTACAAAGCAGTCATATGTTCTTGAATAATTAATTATTGCTTACTGTGGTGATACATCATTAGCATAAGATAATGGCATTTTCAGATAGCCAAAGTATCCTCAGGCAGACAGGGTCTCTGGCAAACAAACACTGTATGCATGTAGACTCCAGTACAAAATAGAATCATGAATATTTTTAGGGAAACTTACAGATCTTAAGAATTGGATAGCAGGTGTGTTTGTTTCAATCTGAAGTAACAGTTTGTTAATGACATATTCCATAATCACATTTTCTATCTATGGATTTATTGGCTGAAATAGTTACTAATATGACAAATTTATTAGTCTGCAATAAGGAACGCCAACATTGAAGCACAGATGGTCTCCTCCAACAAGTGATAATTTGAAGCATCAGATTTATCATGAAATGAATAAAACTGTTTAGAACCACAGTATTCTGTCTGGCCTATGAAGGAAAGAACAATAGGAATAGTAGCAACTAACAGCAATAGTAGCTGTATATTTTAGTTTACATTTTAGGAGATCTTTGATGATGTAACTTTTTTCAAAAGAGTTTTTTTAAGTGCCATGTCAAGAATTTTACTTATTGAACTGCAAACTGAGCAATTTTCTTAGTTTGATTACATTTGAATTTACTTCTTTTTACAGAGATATAGAAGTGTGTGTGTGTATTAAAATAAACCTAATTTCTGAACACCCATCTAAGAAAATGCCAGCAGGAATGTCTGATAACAGCATCTGTGGGAAATAGTAAAAAAACATTGTTGGTACTATTTCCTGTGGAGTTTAATGGTTGGTGGTGAAAAATCAATTCTATTCTTCACAAAATCTGGGGGGATGAAAGATGGCAAGTACAAATGACTCATTAGTGTCTTTAAGTATATATCACTCACATGAAGCAATAGCAGTTAAGTAGAAAGGCAAAAGTCTATAGTTTGATCTCATGTAAATATGAATATGCTGATGGCTTACAGGAAAAGAAGTGGTCAAAATCTGTGTGATGAAAACACTGTTCACATATTTTAAATTAATTGCTATCATTTAATGAATATCTATTATCTATCATCTATCTATCTATCTATCTATTCATCCATCCATCTATCCATCCATCTATCTCTATCTATCTATCTATCTCTATCTATCTATCTATCTATCTATCTATCTATCTATCTATCTATCTATCAATCTATCTATCTATCTATCTCTAATCTATCTATCTATCTATCTATCTATCTATCTATCTATCTGATCCTAAAAAACACAACAAGGTCAGTGTATTATGCTCATTTTGAAGACAGGGTAATGAAATGAAGAATTTGTGGTTTAAAAATGTCCATGTTTTGACATTGAAATAAGAAAAAGGAAGAGTGAGAAGGCTCTGATTGGAACCAGATGAAATATGCTGGGTCTTAGGAAAGAGACAGGCAGAGGAGCAAGAGAGTATATATTTCAGAAGTAGAAATACATTTCAGATTTTTGTATGTATGACTGTAAATTACACAAAAAGTTCATTTTTAAGTTGAAAGATTTTTTTTTCTTTTTTTACTTTCATGGCTTATAATCCCTGCTGCTTTCTTTTCCTGAGCATTGCAGGTCCTAAGATTTTTTGTTAATATTAAAGTGGTAGAAATATCCAAAAGAGATTCATTAATGGTAGTGGTACTCTAACTGTTGCTTTTATGATATCTGCTGCTTATAAATTACCTTGCTTAAAAAATTCTAAGCTTTTTATGTATGTGCTAAGATATTTTTACAAAAGATATTTGTCTTTAAATAATAAATACTGATAGTACCTGTCCATTTTTCTATGGAAGCTATAATTACTTTCAATTATATTTGGCAACTTAATAGAAGTTTAAATAGAAGATATATATATATATATATATATATATATATATATATATATATATATATCTTTAAACTTGAATTCCAATTGAAGTAAAATAAAATCAAAATATATAAAGTGCTTAATTTGATCAATTTCAATGTATTTCTGCAACTGTGAGATCACTGCCATTAAGATAATAAACATTTCCATCATCTCCCAAAATATCCTTCTGCCCCTTTAGTCTATATTCATGGGAATTATTCTGTATTTTTCCCCCATAATGTTTTCTCAGGTTTGGGATTTATATTATGGTGGCATCATAAAATTAGTTAAGCAGTGAAACATTTTCCTCTATTACTGATATATATATATATATATATATATATATATATATATATATATATATATTTTTTTTTTCCTTTCTTCTATATCACTTCCATTATCCGACAAATAAGACTTTCTTCTAAGACAACATTCTAATATGGTTTGCTTTCAACTTCTCTTATGATTTCTTTTCAGTACCATTTGCAGGTTCCTCCTTAACCCTCTCCCCCTTCCAAAATTTGTAGCACCCTAGGACTTTTCCTTGATCATATCTTTACCCCCCATTCTCCCACTCCAAGTAATCACAAACAATCACAAGGCTTTAAATACCAAAAATATTCAGATGACTCCTAAATTATTATGTCCTAGAGTCTAGGACTTAATATGTCCTAGAACTTCACATTCATATTCTACTGAAATTATTTACTTAGATGCTTAAGAAATCTCACCTGATTTGGCTACTTCTTTCATCAGACTCCCATTTCAAGTGATTGCATCCAGTCTTGAGAAGGTAACAAAAAGATGAAAAAAGAGGCAAAGAATATGACATATGGAAAACAAATAGCTGTTTGATTTAAATTTAACCATATTAATAAATTAAATATAAATGGTCTAAATATACCAATTAAAATGCAGAGATTGTCAGATTGGACCAAAGTGCAAGAAATCTCTGCTGCCTATAAGAAATGGACTTTAAATATAAACACATGACAGGACCCAGGCACATTCAGGTGCAAACGAACGGAGGCCCTGGGCACAGGAGCCAGGCTGTCCAGATGTGTGCAGGCTGATGTATAGACACTGACACTGGAGATGTGGACCTTGACTCTGGAGCCTGCTGTGCAGGCGCTGGGCTCTGGTTACATAAGCCCTTTATGTAAGCATGACTTGCACTTGCAGAGGGAGCATGCACACTCCCATGCGCTCTCCTCCCCCAAAACCTCTATATAATGGTTGCTATTGCTGATTAGAGATGCTGGTTCCTCCTCATGTTGGCTCCATGTACCCTTTTTTGTTGTTGTTGTGAAAGAAACATTTTTTTTAATTAGTTTCAGCTGTACAACACAGTGAAATAGTTATACTTTTTACCCCTCAAAGTGAAAACTCCCCTCCTCCATTCCACTGCCCCATTACCCCCCATATCATACATATCTATTACAATTCCCTTGACTCCACTCCCACACTATACTCCATGTCCTGTGACTATATATATATATATATATATATATATATATATGTATATATTCAATTATAGCTGACATACAATATTATACAACATGAGCTTCAGATGTACAGTGCAGTGATCATGCCTCTACATAAATAGGTAACTACAATATTGCCACAGGGATATGAAAGACAGTTCAGGGAATATAATTAATAATGTTTTAAATATCTTGTAGGGTGTCAGATGGTCACATGTCTTGTTAGGGAGACCACTTCATGGATGGAGTAGAGGCTTGATCACCATGTGCCTTTTTTACACTGGGCATCTCACCAACCAAACCTCCCTCACAACCCCTTGGTGACAACAACATAAATAGGTTAAAATTAAAAGGATGAACAACAACATGCTAATACTTTGGTAATATTTTTCAAAAGAAACCAGAAAGGCTATATTAATATCAGGCAAACTAGATTTTAGAGCCAAAAATATCATCAGAGATAAAGTCAGTCATTTCATAATGGTAACAAGATTAATTTATTAAGAGGATATTATCTTTAATGTGTGTACATCAAATACCAGAACCCCAAAACATATGAGCTAAAAACTGAGAGAATTCCTTGAGAAGTAGATAAATTTACAATTATAGTTGGAGATTTTGAGATCTCTTTCTAAATAACTGATGGAAGAAGTAGCCAGAAAATTAGTGAGGATATAGAAGATTTGAATAACACTGCCAACCTACTTAAGGTAATTGATAATGTATAGAACATACTGTGCAACAGCAGTAAAATGCACATTTGTTTCAAGAGTACATGAACATTTACCAAGATAGACTATATCCTAAGCCCTAAAGCAAATCTCAATCAGTATGCAAAATTTTTTTTTTTAGTATGCAAAATTTTTTGATGAATTAAAATGAGAACGTATAAAAATCTATGAAATGGTGCTAAAGTAATACTTAGGAGGAAATTTATAGTACCAAAAGTTCATATTAGAAAACAGGAAATGTCTCAAATTAATTATCTCAGTTTCAACTTTAAATAACTAGAAAAATAAGAGAAAATTAAATACTAAGTAGGAAGAAAAAAAAGAAAAATAAATATCAGATTTGAAGTCAATAAAATGAAAAACAGAACAATAGAGAAAATAAATCAAAACAAAATCTGGTGTTTTTAAAAGATCAATAAAATTGGTAAGTCTCTGAAATAACAGAATAGCTCCCTCTCCCCAAAAAAGGGCACAGGTTACCAATATAAGGAATAATAGAAATAACAGGTATTAAACATAATTAGGAAATTTATGAACAGCTTTCTGACAACAAAAACTTAGATAAAATGGAAAAAATGTCCTTGAAAGAAATAAACTATTAAAATTCACTCAAGAGAAAATAAATAAAATTAGTACCGTATTTGTGAAAGGAATTGAATTTGTAGTTACATATGTTATAGTGAAGAAAACTGAACACCCAGATAGCGCCTCTGGTAAATTTTAACAAATATTTATGGAAAAAAATAAGGTCAATTCTCAAGAAACTCTTCCAGGAAGTGGAATGGGATAGAAAACTTCTCTATTCATTGTGTGAAGCCAGCATTACCTTGATACCAAAACTATACAATCATATTACAACAGAAGAAAATTACAGCTCAATATCCCAAATGAATATACATACAAAAATTCTAAACAAAACTCTTAACAAATTGAATCCAACTGTACATAAAAGATAATATATTATCACCAAGTAGTGTTTATCCCAGGAATGTAAGATTGATGTAATATTCAAAGAACCTATTCTTTGACTATTTGTTGGTCTAAAATGTTCCCATAATAATCAGGATCTATCCTGGAACTTTCTTTTTTTTTTATTGTTTCATTTGTCAATATTGTGTCAATGACTTTCTTATGGCTTAATAACTTTCTTTGAGTTTATTATATTAATTAATATCTTAAAACCATGTAATTTCTTCTCACATTCATAATGTTGACTTTAATAGACCTTTACATATCCATGAAATTTTAGAGTAAATTTTTTTAAGTTATTCAAAAGTATCCAACTGGAATTTTAATTTATCTTTTAATAATATGGAATAATCCCTTTGAAGACTGTGAATATCTCTTCACTTATTCAGATTAACATCTATTTCCTTGTTATGGACTGAATGTTTGTGTCCCCCTGCCAAAAATAATCATGTATTGAAGCCCTAATCCCTAATGTGATGGTATTTGGAGGCAAGGCCTTTAAGAGGAAATTAGGTTTAAATGAGGTCATGAGTTTGGGGCCCCTATGATGAGATTAGTGTTTTTATAAGAAGAGGAAGGCAGACCAGAGCTTTCTCTTTTTATGTCATGTAAGAATACAGTGAGAGATTACTCATCTTCAAGCCAGGAAGAGGGCCTTCACTAGAAACTGAATTTGCCAGCACCTTGACTTTGGACTTCCAAGCCTCCAGAACTGGGAAATAAATGTTTATTGTTTAAGCCAACAGTCAGTAGTATTTTGTTATAGTACCTAGAACTGACTAATATGGTCATTATTATTATTTTATTCTTTCCTCTAAAGAAGGAATTTGTATTTCTGCTTTAATTAATTTTTTGGTATTTTATGATTTATGTTGCTATTCGAATAGTATTTTATATTTAAGTCATATTTTATTGGGTTATTGATGATTTAAAGAAATGCTTTTAATTTTGTATTTTTTTTTAAGTTGGTAAACTTGCTAACATTTTATACTTAACTGATTTTTTTAAGATGAATGTTCAGGTCTTGATAGTTTGTGCCACACAATTCTTACACTTCATTACATTTTATTTCCATATGTTGGCAAAGACTACCAGAGAACAGCAATCATTAGAAATAGTGTCTATAAAGACAATAGTCATTTTTGTCTTGTTCTCAATCTCAAATTGAATGCATCAGATTTCTAGTTTCCCCATTAAAGTTCCTCTATTGTTATAGGTTTTGGTATATCCCATTTTGGTAAACCACCCCTAAGGTGGCCCCCAATGACCCTGCCTTCTGGTATTATGCTCTCGTGTACTCCTCTTCCCTTGAGTGTGGAGTGAGCTTATTCATTCACTTGTAATGAATAGAATGTGGCAGAAGTGATAGGATGTCACAAGTTTAAGATATAAAAGAGACTTGCTTTAGTCTTGGGTACACTCTTTGCCTGCTCTGGGGAAATCAGTGGCCACTCCATGAGGCAGCCCCGTGGAGAGGCCCATGTGAGTGAGTTTGGAAGTAAATCTTCTGTGGTCAGTCACGAGCTTGGAAGGAGTTCTTCTGAGGCCTGACAACTGCTGTGTGAGTTTGGACCCAGATCTCCCTTCAGTGAAACTTTGAGATAACTACAGTTCTGTCCAACATCTCTTTTTCTTTTTTTTTTTTAACTAAAGTTTATTGGGGTGACAGTGGTTTGTAAAGTTACATAGGTTTCAAGTGTATGATCTGTAATACATCATCTATATGTCATATTGTGTGTTCACCACCCAGAGTCAGTTCTCCTTTCATCACCATATTTTTGATCCCATTTACCCTCATCTACCACACCCCTCCCCCTTTGACCTCTGGTAACCACTAAACTATTGTTTGTGTCTAGAAGTTTTTGTTTCTTTCTTTCTTTGTCTTGTTCCTTTGTTGCTTTCAGTTTTCTGTCCCACATATGAGTGAAATCATATGGTTCTCAACTTTTTCTGTTTTACTTATTTTGCTTAGCGTAATAATCTCAAGATCCATCCATGTTGTCACAAATGGCAGTATTTCATCTTTTTTATGGCAGCATAGTATTCCATTATGTATACATACCACAACTTCTTTATCCAATCATCTAGAGAAGGACACTTTGGTTGTTTCCATGTCTTAGCCACTATAAATGAAGCTTCAATGAACATCAGAGCACATATATCTTTACAGATACATGTTTTCAGATTTTTTGGGTAGATACCCAGGAGAGGGATTGCTGGGTCATATGGTAATTCTATCCTTAATTTTTTGAGGAACCACCACACTGCCTTCTGTAGTGGCTGCTTCAGTCTGCATTCCCACCAACAGTGTATGAGGGTTCCTTTTTCTCCACAGCCTTTCCCACACTTGTTATTATTTGTCTTGTTGATAGCCATTCTAACCAGTGTGAGGTGATATCTCATTATGGTTTTTGCTTGCATTTCTCTGATGATTAGTGATGTTGAGCATCTTTTCATATGTTTATTGGCCATCTGTATGTCCTGTTTGGACAAATGTCTATTCAGGTCCTCTGCCCATTTTTTAATTGGATTGTTTGTTTTTTTGTTGTTGAGTTGTATGAGTTCCTTGTATATTTTGGATATTAGCCCCTTATTGGAGATGTCCTTTGCAAATATCTTCTCCCATTCGGTTGGTTGCCTCTTTATGCTGCACAGCAAAAGAAACCATTAACAAAATAGAGGCAACCAATATCTTAATAGAAGCCTTGTGAGAGACTCTGAGGCAGAACTGCCCACCTCATCTATACCTGCTTTCCTGATTCACAGGAAATATGTGATGTGTTAACTATTTTAAGGTGTCAAGTTTGGGGGGTAATATTATGTGGTAATAGATGAATAACACATATGTTTACAATTTAAAATAATTTCCTGCTCTTTCTAGTTTGCTAAAGATTTTTAAAATAATCACGTGAGAAAAATTATAATTTTTCTTTTTCTTAATAATAATGTGGTGGAATACACATTTTGGATGTTGAAACATCCTTGCATTTCTCTAATATACTCAACTTGATCATAACATGTTTCATTGGACTTTTAGTCAGCTAATATTTTCTTTAGGAATTTTGCTTGCATATTTACAAGTGAAGTGGTCTCATGATTGTGCTTATTTGCATTGTTTTAACATTACAGCAGACCCATAAATAAGATGAATACTTTTTTGCCTCTTTTTCATTTTCTAAAAAAAATTTTTTAAAAATTGTATTAAACAGAAATTAGCTACGCATTAAAAGTTTGGTAGACCTGACTCATAAAACCATCTAGACCTGGAGTTTTGGAGAAAGGAATATATTGGCTCAATTTAAGTTCCTTTAAGATTTAGTGATCTATTCAGTGCTTTATTTTCTTTTGTCAATTTTGGCATTTTATAATTTTCTAGGGATATATATGTTTCCTATAGGTTTACAAATTTATTAATGTAATTGTCATAATAATTTAATTTTGAAAAACCTCTATTGCTTCTTAATTACTTCAAATTTCTGTTTTGTACTGTGTTTGCATCTTTCCTGTTTTTTTCTTGATTAACCTTGCTAAGTTCTTTCTTAGTAATCTTTTCAGAAAATAGCTCTGTTTTTGTTACTTGTCTCTATTTTTATTCTTAATCTTATTGATTTTTTCCCTTATCTTTATTATTTGTTTTCCTTTGTTTCTTTAGGCATTGCTATTCTATAACCTCTTGCACTAAACATTGTTTATATTTAATCTTCCTTATTTCCTAATATATACATTTAAACTATAAATTTCACTCTAAGAGCTGCATCAAGTCTGTCCCACATATTTTGATATGCTCTGATTTTATTGTCATGAAGTTCTAAAATATTTTGTAATTTCTCTTATTTTCTTTTGGCTCAAGAATTAATTAGTAATATGTTATTTAATTTCTAAATATATAGGAAATTAAAATTAGTTTTCTGTTATTAACTAAGTATTGTGTTACATTGGGGATAGATAACAGTACATCAGATTGTCCTTTGGGAATTATTGTAGTTGCCTTCGTGACTGAATATATGATCTATTTTTGTTAATGTTCTGTATGTGCTCAAAAACAATAGGACTTCTTTGTGGGTATAGAGTTCTGTATTTAATCTATTAACTCAAGCTTATTAATTGTTTATTCAGATATTTGATGTCTGCATATAGTTTTGTCTGGTTGCCATCTTTGTAACTGCATGGAGTGTGCAAAAATCACCAACTACAATAGTTTCTTTCTATGGTTTTTTTAAGTTGCTTGATATACTATAAGGCTATATAGTTAATATATGTTAGTATGTTCACAATACTATATATTCTTTTTTTGTCCATTTTAACAGAATACAGCAGCTTTTTTTCTTTTTATGTATTGTTTTGCCTTAAGTATGATATCTTCAGATACTAAGTTTGCTACCTAGATGCTTTTTCATTCATATGTGTCTGGTACATTTTTTCTGCCTTTTTTATATTTAAACTTTTTTGTTAGGTGTGCTTGGATTTAGACCTTTTATATTGCTGAAGCTTTGTGAACTCATATCTTTTCTTATAAAGGTAATATAAACATTCTGAAAAATATGAATCCAGTCAGTTCAGTAGATAAGTAGGTAAAAGTAGTCTCTTAGAAACTACAAGAACTAGACTATTACAGACAGTTAATAGTCTAGGTTTGCAGCTTCATACAGTGAATTCTTAAAAAAATGTTCCAAATTTCACTTGGTTTCACACTACGGAGACAAAACTTGAATCTGGTGTATATTCCAGGTTTGGGAGAAAAGATGTGCAAAAATGAGTAATAACCCAGACTTCTTTGTACCTTCTGCTTAACAATACTTGTGTAGCTGTTTAAAATTAAAAGCTCCACTGTGAGATATACTGCAGAGTCCTTCCAGCTGGTAGTTTTCCTGGCATAAACTATGGTTCAGTGCCAGCTGTACTGAGGCGGGGCATGAAAAGCAAGATTGAATGAGATAAGCCAGTAATTATGCTTGTGTGATACGCTAGTGATTGAGCTGTTTAAATGAGAATGTTACAACTAGAATGAGACACAAAGGAACCTTGAATATAGTGTAAAAATAAATATTTGGTAGGCTTCTTTTTCTTCTCACGATTGACTTTAATTATATTTTTAACAAGTATATATTAAAAGAAGGAAATTATTCATACTTTAGACTGCCAGTGTGAGCTGGAATGGCATGTTTGCATGTGGATTATGGTAGCTTTAGTCTCATTTTTCTTTCTTTGTTTACTGTTTTAGTGTATTTTGATGTTTTTAGTGTATGATGTGTTATTCCGAAAATACATATGTGAATGCAAATTCTCCCCTGTGAATCAATAGTAATAAGTTAAATAAAAAAATACTGTTTCTCTTTAAAGCTTGGCCATTCTGGGGCAAGTTACGGGCACTTATCTTGATGTTTTTCTTTCAAGTTGTCTAAGCAAATTGGAAATAGTGCACTGATGGCACTTTCACATGTGATATCTGTTAAATGTCATTTACAATTTATGTATTCTTAGACAGAATTTTCCTTTCTAGCTTTAAAGACTGAGAAATAAAATTTCTCCCTGGCTACTTTCCCCCGCTATTTGGCAAAAGGAATATTGAAATATATCCTTTGGCACTGTGGATAAACAAGGCTATTATTTTATCCATCAATTCCTTTGTATGTCTTGTTTTCTAGGAATTTCCTTTTTTACTATTACATTTGGTTTGGTAGTGAGAAGATATGTCTATCTTTAACCTAAGTAATTTCTTTAAAAAATAAAATGTCTTTTAACCCTCACCATTGAAAGTAAGTAGTAAATTGTATAATCATACTTCCTCATCTATGTGTGAGATATTTACATTAAATATGTGTGTCATATATAATAATATATGAAGAGCTGAAAGCAAAATTGTCCCACTGTTAGAAAAGAATCATTTAAAAACTTTATTTCACAAAACATCTAAAACACCATAAAGAATTAATCCTAGTGCAAAGCAACACAAACATGCAGTTGGCAAAGCTCATTTTTAAAGGCATAGTTTGAAATATATATATATATATATATATATATATATATATATATATATATATATATATGTTTCTTTTGGCAGATTTATATGACTCCTAATAAGCATATGATGTGTGAGAGGGGAAGACCAAATACTTACATGTATACATGTAATTTTTGTGCTATTGACATTGAATGCATTAGTTCTTCATTGTCTTTCAATATCTTTATTCAGTATGGGTCAGGCAAGTATGATAAGATTGGGGATAGAACATTTTTAAAAATGAAGGAATTGCTCTGATCAGAGGTTTGTTAATAAACCAGGGGAAATCAGAGACAGGCAGAGAATTGACCATTTGTGGACATTCGATAAGCATGACGTCTCATATTTGTAAAACACTTCACAGTTTTGCCCTCATTAGTAACTGCTGATATTGTAGATCTCAGCACAAAAATTTTTGGTTGTGCAGCCCTGGTTAATAGGAATTAAGAGATGAGTGAATGGGTAAAAAATCAAAGCAAAGAGAAAAACTTGTCAGAAGTTTTTAGTTGAAGAAATAATATAGAGCTTGAGGACAAATAGATATTTTATTAAATTATATTTTGATTTTTCAGAACATGTTTATGAATGGAGGGGAAATGTATAAATAATAAATTGAAGGCATGAGAGATATCATGGATAACTAATAGAATATAGTGCTAGAGGAGAAAACGATTGTGTGTTCTACTACAGACAGACTAAACCAGGAAAAGAAAGAATTAATATGGAGAAACATTTAAAGGTTGGATTAGAAATATTAAAGATGTTCATTTTCTAAGATTCTGTAATTATAGCAGCTAGGTTTCTCCTGAGAATGAGAGCCTGAAAAGAGAGGGAAAGTTTGTAATTGACATTGTAGGAAACAGTATAGACATTATATAAGGATTGTTGCTTAAAAGAGCAGTTAAGAACCCAGCTGATATTAGGATAATGGGACAGTTTAGTGACTTTCCCAGCAATGTCTGGCAGACAGCAAGCAGGAGCTGAGACCACAGGTGTTACCATGTACCCATGGTTGGGGAGAATGGAACTCCAGAGAATGTAGAAATTGAGATATTAAAAGAAACTATTAGAACTTCTATTTAATTTGGATGTTTTAATTCCTGAGAAATAAAAGTAGAAGTTTTAAAGACTGAACCCCTACAGTCTAACCACCCAGGAAAGGCACTGGTTTCCTACAAAGTTCGCTGAAAACCAGTCATGACCCAGTGAATGCTTCCAGCAACTGACTTGAGGTCAGTGACCAGGCTTGGATCCCAGCCTCACATTGTGTCTGGGGAGGGGCTGGTACTTTGTCA
>NW_017732160.1:329818-338476 GCF_001890085.2 Hipposideros armiger
ACCTCTTTTGGGATCCTAATTGACCAATCAAAAATTGTCCCTAGTATTTTCCAGCCAAAATGACTGTGTTCTCATGTCAATTGACACTAATCCCTCTAAGGTGGGAGTCCAGCCCATATCCTATTTTCAATAATTTTTTTTGGAACATAGTCACATCTATTTATTTGTGCATGATTTATTGCTGCTTTCACATGACAATGGAAGAGTTGTGTAGTTGAAACAGAGACTGTATAGGCCACGAAGCCTAAAATCAGTAACTACCTGGTCCTTTACAAAAAGACATCTTTAGGAAATGAGAGGGCTAGCAAGGGGTTTCACTTATCCTTCCACTTATTTTCTGTATTATGAGAGTGGAGAAATTAAATCAGAACTCAAAAAAATAAACACATAGGAAAACATGAGCTAGACCTTATACTGAACCAATGAATTACTAAAACCACAATTTATAGTTAGAGAATGCATTCACTTGTCATTGAAATCAATTATCTAAAGATAATACTAGACCGGAAGAAAGCACACAATTTCCAAGTTTCCTTAATAAGAAGAAAGCAACAATAAATTCAAACTTACTGATAATGGGAAAAAAATGGTTATTTCAAATTAAGAGAGTGAAATTCTAACAAGAACAATCATCTTTATAATTATATGGTATTTCTTACTTACACTAGCATTATTAATAGGACTACAGCTTGACCTGACAATGAGAATAGCTTCCCTTGTGGCATTTTGGCAGTTCTATTTCTGTTCTTTGAGAAATAAGAAGCAGACAAAGGATAAAAGTCCATGCTTGAGCTGCTGAAACAATAACATAGTGTGAAGAATTTCCAGTTACTCAGGATCTCAAAGGATCCCATTTTTATGACTCCTTGAGGACTGGGAGCTTGATGGACACTCACAGAAAAGACCTTAGTTTCCTTGAAATCAGCAGTCATTTGGGGCAATATTACTGCATTTGGGGTTCTATAGACAAATGACTATAGAAAGAAAATTTCTTTTGGAATGAAAAAAAGATATCTCATGTGAAACAATCACAAAAGGCCACAGCTAGTATGTCATGTTTGGGGTGCATTGTAGAAGTAATAGGGAACTGGCCACTCACAGGCTCAGCTAAGTTACTTCAGGTACCAGGACTTTATTGCCATGGCCACACATCTCCTGGACTTTCTATTAAAAGACTATGTTCTACATTAGGATGTTTTGGTTATTATTTAATGCATATTTTTCAACATACTGGGGAAAAAGCAGAAATGACAATAGAGTTGGCACTGATTTTAAAGTAGGATTCGGGCACAAAGATTGCACTATTGGCCAAATTTAATGGAAGTTGAAAAAATACTAGACAATCTAAGTCAAAATGCAAATGGAAAACTTTTTAAATGGGTAGACATTTTGTTCCTACTTTTTCTTTTTCCAAAAATGATGCTATCACTTGATCTAACTCAAAATGAATGATCACTTTTAAAGGAAATTTTCTTTCAGTCATTATCTTCTCAATTCCCCCTCTCCCCATTTACATTTTCTACTTCTTTTTCTATTTTCCTTTTATAAAAAGAGATTCTGTTTGGGTACTTCCATTTACATAGAGGTGTGACAAATGTTACAGCAGACATGTGAAGACATTTAAAAGCATAGTAAAGTCCTCATTAGATATTTTTTTAACCTCTACAGTAAAAAAAGTAAATTTTAAAAGATGGTAGAATAATAATTAGATTAGACACTTGAAGGATAACCAATAAGGCTTTGAGTAATTTACCCCAGGCAATCATGGGCCTAATGGGGAAGTCCAGGGAGACTTGCTACCCAAGCATCCCTTTCATGGTTACACACCTTGATCATGAAAATGGCATCAAGGAGAGGAGTGAGTGAGCTAAGTCAAAGGAATGAACAAACCCTTGAGGAAAGAAAGTACAAGGGTTTTAAAGGACTGATGAGTAGAAAATCTGGGAATAGGAACAGGTTTGACAGAGAAAATAAATTGAAATGAAAGATAAGAACCAGACTATAAAAGCTACTTATTTAATATAATTTAGCAAGTATATCCTATGTACTTATTAAGTGTTCTCCTCAGTGAAAATGATCACGGGACAACGCTGCATGAGATACACCTTTTATTCTCATATGTGCAGCCTCATGGTAGGGAGAGGCAGGTAAACATGATTTCAATTCAAAATGGTAGCCATGAATACAGTAATATACTCAGTGTAAATATGAGGCTATAGAGAATAGATACTTTAAAGAAATGTTCCTGGAGGAAATGATGTCTGGAACAAACTCTAATGGCTGCATAGAAAGCCATTCTGGTTTAGAATGATGAAAGGGCCTCTTAGGCAGACAGGCCAGAATGAAAACATAAAAGGTGAGACACAAAACCATGANTTGTTGTCAGTGTAGATGGAATAGGGTATAGAATTAAGCAATCAGGAACAGGGAAAATTGCAAGCCAACTGGAAAATTAGTTAACGTATAATAGGAAATATGTAAGTGCTCTGCAAAAAAAGTGTTTTGTGTTTTTTTACAGTTGTATCAGGTGTATCTTACTTAGAGAAATAAGAAAAAAATAACAAAAGCCAGTGGAAAACTTGTACGTTTAATAATTTAGATGCCAATTTCAGAAAAATATTACTATAATATTCCACATTATTCTTCTGTTTGACAGTGGCCTGTGATTTCCTTTTCCAATTAAAGATAATTTTCATGGTTAATGCCCATGTCTTTAAATTTTTCATCCTCTGTTTAGTGAAAACTCATTGTATTGTATTAAGCATTGTGTCCATCCAATATAACCAAGCCTTCAAACTTGCATTGAATCCCTGATAAAAATTTAATATTCAAGATTCTGTTGCTCCCTTTCACTGTTGCTATGGTAAATTCATGATGAGACATAAGCTGTTTGTCTGGAAAAGTAAACCCACAATACAAAGTTATAAATTAATAAAAAAGCCATATGTAGTAATAGAAGCATCACTGATGTGTGATCATGAGTGACTCCTAATTATGTTATTGACATCATTAATTTGCTTAATTAATTGTAATAATTTATCACTGCATTAATAAAAGAAAATATTTACATTTCAGTCTGTTTTCAGAAGAATTTAAGGCCATATATATGTAAAGATCTGTACAACAAAATATAAAAGAACTGTTAAAGTTGAGTGAATTGGGGAAAAGAGGTAAAAAAGAACCCGTGGGTGAAGTTAGTACACAAAATGCAAGATAACTGCAATCCTAGTAGAGATGGGTCACACATTGGTTTTAAGCTTTCAAGTAACCTGTAAGAAAATAATAAAAAAAGACACATTATGAGTTACATAATTTATAGCATCCATAATCTAAAAATAATCTAGTAGCTTTGGCAACTCAGAGATACTGATAACAGAGATAACAAAGAAGATAAAGTTATTCTGGGTCTCCATTGAGCAGGCACTGTTTACCTCAGGGGATATTGTCTGCATTCACATCTTACAGGAGTAAAGTAACCAGTTTCATATGGCTATTTCTTATGATATCCCTCAGTATAGGTTGATGGCATCTTACCAACATATAGTTTAAAAAAGCTATTTTACAATTATGAGAATAAATATTCATAAGTCAATATGCCTAGTGTGTTACAGAGAGTAGAATCATGTAGGCTCCTTCCCAGTTTTGTTCAACATCAAATAATCAGAAAAGAAATAAAAATATTGAGGAGGAACATAGTATAAGAGTATACATGTGGTGCTTATGACAAATAGTTTTCAAACGTCTGTATCAGTCCTTAACTTTTAATATTCAATAAAAACTATTACTGGGATTCAGACAGAAGTATGTTAAGGCAGATATCCCTGTATTTATTTAACCTGAAGGGAAATTAATTGACTTATGCAATTGGGCAATGGGTGTGTCTAGCCTAGTGATGGTTGGATCCAGAAGTTCACATGATAATGACTCTTAATCTCCAGGCTTTGCTTACCTCTGCCTGCATGCAGATAGATTCTTTCCATGTGATAGCAAGATTACTGTGCCTTCACTGGTTATTATATTCAAGAGCGTTTTTATCATAAGTCAAAATTCTGAGCAGAGATCTATTGTTCAACCAATTACTGGGGTCAGACTGATGTGATTGTGATATGATTTTGAGAGCCCATTATTGCAACCTGGGCAACAGAGGTTAGTTTCATCCACATGATAGAGAATAAATATAAGAAGAATTGCACAGATTCCTGAGAGGTGTTATGAAAAGTGGATATGAACAACAGTGAAACTTGTTTACCCCCTCTAGCCTTCTTTCATTGTGTTAGGGCAAAATTTTGTATAAAACAAAACCTAAGGCATGCTGTATAATTTTTCCCTAAGTCTGTCAGTTGGTTCTTACAGCATTTTCTTTTAAACGGTATCTTAAACATTAAAAAACACACACACACACAAAAAAAATAAAAACCCAAAAACTTATTTTGACACCTTTCTTTCCTAGTTGTTTTTATTTTTAAAATCCTGTCTAAAGGAATAACATATTTCTTTACCAGAGACAGCTAATAATGTTCCCAATTATTCATTTTCCTGATTTATCAAATGAACTTTATAATGTAAGGGAGACACATAGCTATGCAATAACAGACTAGATTTCTAGTCTTTTTTGCANAACTGCATAGCAGTTTCTCGGCCTTGGCAAGGGAAGGGCTGGTGCTGCAAGTTTAAGGATGGAGTCAGTATCTGACACACCATATTATCGTTGTATCCTGACTCCTGATTAGGCCATTGGAGAGGTGGTGCTCCCTCGATCTTGCATTTTCAAGGTTTCATAGTCCAAGGGTCTGTAGTCCTCACCAGGAGGCTGTGGTCAGGTCCTGACAGATTTCCGTGCTCTGAACTGCGTGTGATGGGGCAAGTGGGCCTGAACACTTACCATGATGCCTGCTTTTTTAGTTTGCCCCTGAAAATGCTACCATTTTGGGGTGTGTGTGTGTATGTATGTGTGTATGTATTTGTGTATGTATGAGTGTATATCTCTGTATGGGTTTCCATGTGAGCGTGTGTGTGTGTGTGTGTGTGTGTGTGTGTGTGTCTGCTTGGCTGTTTTCTGACCGTCAAAAAGCTTGGACCCATTATCTCTAGCACGAAGAAGGACAGATCTTCGTTATAAATAACCAGAGATAGGGAAATAACTGATGGCAGAAGGCAGCTGATGGGCTTTTACAATAAGCAGGTATCAAAGGACTAGGGACAATATGAAATCAGCAAGTATAAAGAGGTGAGAGAGGCATAAAGACGGAGGACTGTAGTCAGGGAATGTAATTCTATGGTTTGAGTTCTTGCATTAGTACATTATGTCAAGATTCAAACCAAAGAGCTGGGAAATAATGAGAAGGCAGTATATTGCAAATATGTTTTTTCAAAACCTGTAAAACCTAACAGGTTAAAGTTCTTAGAAGAATTTATCCTCTGCAAAGTGCTGGTATATATTTCTTTCTGGTATCCTCTGGTGTATTATTTCTGGGCTCTATTATTAAAAATATTCCAGTAAAGAGGTAAATTGATGAGTTGATGCAGCAAATTTGCTTCAACTCATCGATTATTGATTGTAAACTATAAAAAAAACACCACCACATAGTGTCCCATAATTGAGGAAATTACAAGATATCTGGTAGACATTCAAAGAATAATTGTTGGTATAATCATTAATGGTATGCACTTTCATACAATGTTACTTGAAGAGAAGACTATTATAATTAAGAATTTTATGGCTAACACATTGTAAATAAAAACAAAATCAAATATTGTATTTTCTCATTTTAGGATTTCACATGTTTAAAATTATGTGCCTTTGAAAAGGATAGTATTTTAGTTTTAATAATATATTGGGTTGTCGGAAAAGTCATGAGGCATTTTTGCAATGAAAAACATAGAAAAAATACGTCATGAGTTTTCTGACAATCCAATATCTTAACGTCCTTATTAACTTATATTGTAAATCTAAATGTTCATGGTACAGAATTGGTTGTAGTGAAAAAACACTTTTAAAATATGTAGTATTTCATTTATTCTATTCTATTTTATTTGTCTGTAGCAATTAGCAAATGGAGAATGATAGGGTCATATATGGCCATTGCAAATATAATCTCACACTGTAACATTTTACCCTCTCTCTAAGACTCTAATCAAAAAGTGAATAATGTCAAAATGCACACTTTTCGCCACAATTGTTTAAGTAATAACATGCCAGTAATAAAACTGACCACCCAAGCCACAAAATCATCAAAACAAAATCTCCACTTCTCTCTCTAGCCATGAAAATTCCACCTGGATTTTTCTGGGCTGTGGATTGCAGGTTATGCTGACAGCATGTAAAGGTTTCATTCCAGATGCACTTAAAACAGAGGTAAATCTTTGGTCAGCCACTTCGAGTTATTATAGTTTGTAATCTTAGACAAACAGAAAATGTAGCTATGTTTTGGTTTTACTCACTCCTTATGGGTACCTAAATTGTCATAACTTGTATGTGATAATTGCCAAAATTCCAAATCGCAATATTTTTACTCTTGGTGAGCAGAGAAAAAAAATGAAGGATTTTTCATGTCTCTCAGATGACAGGTTCCTGACTGATCAACTGTACCACCTGCTACTAAAGCTCAGTAATATTAGTCTGTGGAATGGTTTTATTCTCATCTCACACCTCAGAGATCTTGTGCTCAACCCCAGGCATCCCTTGTGTGTTTAAATCAGCTTAACAGCTCATACAGTGTACTGATTTCCTTGTAGGCCTCTGTTTTCTCAAAAAGTGATCACCTTTTGCCAATGCCCTCAGGATTAAACAGGGCAGTCTGGGTTTCCTTTTCTGCATTGGCTATACCTTTGTAGTCAATAAAAGACTAACTAGAAAAGAATCAGCTGATGAGAGAATCAATCTTCTGGAAGCCTCCCCACAGTTTTCTCATCATTTTTGTGCCGTCTGTCATCTCAGATTGTAAAATGGAAACCAAAACTCAGTATGTGGGAAGACTTTTACTGCTCCTTGTTAACAAAAACAGTAAGACCAGGGGTTTTGATCTTATGAGTGTATAGGTAAACAGTAAGCTCTAAGTGCACACTCTTGAAGTGGCTTTCCTCTGTTTCTAATGGAGGTTTGCAAAGAATTATCAAAGTGGTATCAAAAAGGTCCCCTAACATACTGTAGTGTGGATATCCATTCTGAGGAGGTCAGGTTAAATCTGAAGGTCTTACATACGATGATACCGGGTATCTATGGTACAGCAAACAGTACTATGTGCTTCTTACAGATAGTCATAGAAATAGAGCAATAAAAAGAGATCCTTTCTGCATTTTTATAACTGGTTACATTGCATTCATTTATTTCTGTAGCATTACAGTTTTAAATCAAGTGACATTTTGTCTCACTTAACTTTTATTTTAACAACTTTATCTCACATAATTTGCTTTCTTATAGACTATTCAAAAATGTATATGAAATGTAGTCAGATTACTTTGGCAGATAAAGGTAATTTCTTTATGTAACCCATTGTATATATTTTCTCCATCATCAGAGAATCCAAAAATAATTTTCTTCCTGCTTTTACTTTATGGTTTTCGATTTCATTTGTAACTTGAAAGCACAATGAGCAGAGGGAATTTAAACTTGCTAACTGATCCTATTAAAATACAAAATAGAGTTTGAAATTTGCTTTTTTTTTTTTTTTTGCTTGAGTTCAGGCTTTCAGTCAGTTACAATGCTATCAGAGCTGTTTAGCTTCTCCCTCTGGTAATATATAAAATACATTTAGTAGAAATAAAATGTATTTTTAAATGTGTGAAATTCATTTTAAATTCTCTGGCATGAATTATATTATTGAATTAGGAAGAAGGGAAATGATTTTATTACTTCTTTTCAATGTCATTGAAGTAGCTCAATGATTAAATTGTTACTGCTCTCTGGAGCTGGGAGTATGATTTGGTGAGAGCAGGATTGGCATTTTTCTCCTGCTTATGAGTTTGCTTGTTACTAGAAATTTGAGTGTGTCAGTATTATATTTTATATTGTGAAGATATTTAAATTTGGGGCTGTATCTATGGATTTGTAAAAAAAAATAATAGAAGGGAAAATCTATAGCATTTTTAATAAATATTTGGAATGTATTTCAATTTAAATCATATATGAAGTTTGCTCATAAAATGGCTAGAGTGGCAGAATAGAATGTTTTTCATTTCATTAGTTTATTCCTTTTTTGATTAATACTTATTGATTTCATAACATTCTCATAATTACTATTGATTGATTTTTTTATAAAGTATATAATCTTTTCCTGGACCTCATGTCATTGTATAGTATTTTTGATCATACAAAAAATCCAAAATTAATTCAGGAATCTGAATGTGATTAGACAGAATACATTTATGCTTTCCATATGTTTAAGCTATTTCTTTCAGTATTTTATAGCACCTCATTTTCTCATTATAAATGATCATTTGGGCATTGAGTTTCATCTTTATTTTATTTAGTTTTATTTTCCCCTCAGACACTTACTAGCTAAGATTTCCTGAGAAAATAAAAATGATCCCTTTTCTTCCTCATAGACCAAATCTTAACACTATTTTTACTCACAAAGCATCTAAATCCCATGATGGTAGGATTCTCACCTGCCATGTCATAATGGTATCTTCCACATCTGACATATATAAAGCGATTCA
>NW_017732160.1:344356-346787 GCF_001890085.2 Hipposideros armiger
ATAAGGCTTTGAGTAATTTACCCCAGGCAATCATGGGCCTAATGGGGAAGTCCAGGGAGACTTGCTACCCAAGCATCCCTTTCATGGTTACACACCTTGATCATGAAAATGGCATCAAGGAGAGGAGTGAGTGAGCTAAGTCAAAGGAGTGAACAAACCCTTGAGGAAAGAAAGTACAAGGGTTTTAAAGGACTGATGAGTAGAAAATCTGGGAATAGGAACAAGTTTGACAGAGAAAATAAATTGAAATGAAAGATAAGAACCAGACTATAAAAGCTACTTATTTAATATAATTTAGCAAGTATATCCTATGTACTTATTAAGTGTTCTCCTCAGTGAAAATGATCACGGGACAACGCTGCATGAGATACACCTTTTATTCTCATATGTGCAGCCTCATGGTAGGGAGAGGCAGGTAAACATGATTTCAATTCAAAATGGTAGCCATGAATACAGTAATATACTCAGTGTAAATATGAGGCTATAGAGAATAGATACTTTAAAGAAATGTTCCTGGAGGAAATGATGTCTGGAACAAACTCTAATGGCTGCATAGAAAGCCATTCTGGTTTAGAATGATGAAAGGGCCTCTTAGGCAGACAGGCCAGAATGAAAACATAAAAGGTGAGACACAAAACCATGAGAAATTCTGTTACTAGAGCATACAGAGTGCAATGGTGATGGTATTAAATAAGCTTAGAGCTTCTAGAAAGGGCCAGGTCTTTCGGTCTTGGATGCCAGCTGAGGAGGCCTGCAGACAATGGGGAGATACTAGGTATTCTGGTAGTTACGTATTAGATCATTCTGATGATAGCGTGGATAATACAGTAAGTACTGACCTACAGTCATCTTAGGTTCTGTGACTTTAAGAGAATGATGTATAACGAAACCAGTTTTACCATAGGTTAACTGAGTTAAGCGTCTATGGTATCTCATCAATGTTATAAGGAAATGATGTTCATCTAACAACATTATTCGAGGACCTGCTGTAATTTAAAAGTAAAAGGACTGCAAGCACACAGAAAAATCGGGAGGCTATGGCACTGGAGATGGAAAAAAGGGAGAATTGACCAGATAAGTGGTTTTATAAAATGGAAACTCATCGTAAGTGTAGACTTTATGATTGTGTAACTGAGAGACTTATGGTATTATTAAGAAAGAAGAAAGATTCAAAGAGATTTTTAATTTTAGAATGTGGTGAGAAATTTTAATTTTTGACTCAGATACATTGAGTGTGTGGTGCTTATGACTATTTATATTATCATTATTATGTATGTGTAAAATATTGATCTGATATACAGAATCCCTTCAAGTTTAATGTAATAAGATAATCTAGTAGAAAGATTGATTAAGCAGGTAGAAATTCAGCTTGGAGCAGCTAGCATACCCTTGTGATAGTCATGGGTCTCAAGTTCAAATCCAATACAAATTATACAAATTTCTAAACCTACTAGTATCCAACAATTTATTATTTAACTCTAAATATCTAATTATATTTTTGGAGTTTAGTTCTATAGCTATGGTAGGAAAGACCTTTTCAATGTAGTAACTATCATCAAAATACTCAGCATTATATTTTAGTTTTGCCTAACAGACTCGACTTGGAAAGTCGATGAATTTGCAGTCAGTAAGTTTGTATTGAATAAATTAATTTATGTATTAATGATTTATTGATACAATTATTAAAATGTTTTCTAATCATTTATAGTTATTTGATGGCTTTATTTAATGCCATCTATATCAGGCATTGGAAAACTCTTTCTGGGTAAGTGAATGTTTCAGATAACTGAAGCTCTTCTCTCAAACCCCGGTTTTTAACCACTTTTGATAAACATCTTTTCAAAATTGTATTACATGCTGTAGATAAGAGAATAAACTTGAATTAATTTAACCATTTCACGATGACTTGGTTCCATTACAATAAGCATTAATCATTGTACTTTATAGCAAAACAATACAGGCCCTAGGGACCATTGAACTAGGCAGAACAGTTTGCATCTAATATCTAATGGACTGAAATTGCTGTATTTTTCTGGTTGGTCCTCTGTTTTCTATTGCTTTTCTTCTATCACTTGTCTCTTTCAGTTGCTAGGGAAACTGGACAACCACATTTGTTAAAACAGTAATCTTAATTTTAGACATGTAACACCTGAACCAGTGCATTTGTTACATGGATTTTCCCAAGTAATTTATTTCATAGAATACTGCCAGTTGGCATATTCCCCTTGGTAGAACTCCTAGAACTATCTGAAATGAGAAAGTACTGTTTTTAAAAGTTGTATTGATATATTTAATTAATACAAAATAGTACATAAAATACATATAAATAATGTTTGTAGCTTGCAAGACACATTGAGAGTTTCTGTATGATCTCCTCCCTCATAAACATTGATGACTGCATTCCTTTCCTGGGCTAATATGAAAGAGACTC
>NW_017732160.1:348702-361674 GCF_001890085.2 Hipposideros armiger
ATTGCCTGGAATAGAGTTTAACTCTTAACAATGCTCAATACATACATGTGGGATCAACGCGTGGGTGAATAATGGCCTTTCAGTCTCCCAATTATTTGTTAGGTCCTTCTGAGAAATGTTTTTCTCTAATCTACCTGCACACTCTTTTGGATTTGTACTATTTACCCTTTACTGTTTACTTTAGTCAAACACACACACTAAATCAATTTGTTCTGTCCCGAGGATAATTCCATTCCTCACCTATAGTACAAGATCTTTGTGACAACTGCTTTCTCTGATGCCCAGGAGCCTTTTATAGCCTTATTTTGGGCTTGTGGTTTTGTTGAAGCTGATTGTGGTTATCTGAAGTCTGATTGCCAGTTAAGGCAGGGATTACTCTATGGATTTTATTGTTTAAAATACTAGAAGTTTTTGAGTAAAAACATATTCAGGAAATTATGCTTGAAAGGTATTAGATTTTTATCTAGCTCCTCAGCATGACAGAGCCATATGAAAGCAATTTAACTTTTCTTTCTTCTATGTTAATAATGTGTTTATATAACACTTAGTGAGGTGGTATTGAAATATATTAGAAATAAATATAAGTGAATATAAATAGTGAAGTGAGTGAAAATGTGTTTTTTCATAGGTCCCATTTGGAAAGATGAGGAATAGGGGAGAGAGCAGGAATTTCTGAATCAGAAAGAATGAAAAGGGACGTTGAAACAAACATTTATTTTTATCTTGATGAATAGTGATGAAATTATATAAATGGACCTAAATAAAATAAATGCAATCAATACATAGTATTGTAATACCTGTTCTAATACATCATATTTATTGTAGCAGTAACTTAATATATTGAAATCTCTTTACTATGAAGGTTTTCGGAGGTTGGCTTACACCCACATTCAGCATACTATAGAATTGAATGTAATTGTTTTCAGGGATAACATGAATGTAAAATCAATGAATTTATAGAAGGGTTTTATTGCAGTTCATGAGTATTATTTTTCTGTATGTGGGACACAGTCTCAAAGATATTCCAAGGAAAATAAGGTCTCATATAATAGGTGAAACAAATATAGAGAAGTGTAGTACTTTAAATTAAAGTCAATTACTATGTTAAAAACTGAATTAGTTGAGAGGGCATTGAACATTAAAGAACTGGGCATTAATTAAATGATGGCATACCAGGAAGTATTAGAAATATCATCAAATGATAGCCTTTTCTTTTATAGTTCTGAGATCTCTATTATAGTATTGGAGAAAACAAAAGTTCTATACAGGAACAAACTCAAAGTTTGCCACCCACCCATCCCACCAACCAACCAAATAAATAAGCAACAAAACAAATAACTCTGTTAACTTTTTCTGTTTAATTTTGTTTGATTTTTGTTTTAATATTAAAATAATTTATTAGCACCATTAACTGAGTGTCCAAGTTTTAGTAGGATGGCTGAGACTGCTTATTACCTAGACTACATCTTTCCCCATCCTTTCCTATTAACAGAACCTTGATTTTATTCAGGAAGGCAACATATATAAATTAAAACACACACACACACACACACACACACACACACACACACACACACACACACACACTAAAACCCTACATATCCTGCTTATCCTGTTGCTAGGTTGGGTCAAGTGTCATAGCTTTGGTCAAAGAGGGAAAAGTGATAACACTTGGGTGATACTTACAGGACTCAGCTAGAGTCAACTTGTACCCTTCATTTTTACTTTTGCACTTTCCCATTCTCTTGTCAGAAAAAAAAGAAGATAAGTGGAACTTGAGCAGCCATCTTGAAAACAGAATGATGGAAAGTCTGTTAGGAGCCTGCGTTATTGGTTATTTATTGCATCAGAGAGTTTTTGTTCTAGCCCTGACCTATCTATAGATTTCTATAATACAAATTAAATTAAACCTCTGGGTTTTTTTGTAGTTTTTGTTATTAGCAGTTGAATGATATTTCAATATTACGAAGATAGTATTCATGAGGCCTCTTGCTTCTCTTTACTGTGGTTTTCCCAGGTTTGCCTTTCCTTCTTTGTCAGCTTTGTCATTAAGCTGGCTTCTCTCAAGAAAACAAAGCAGCTAGGAATTCTAGACCTCACATCTGCATACTGTTTAGCCCAGAGCAAAGAAGAGTTATTTTCTTTGCTATTAAATGCAAATCTAGGGATTCTTTCCAATTGAACCTAGCCGAACCAGTTACTGTGCAAGAGAAATGGATTACAACACTTACTTAGCCTTACTATCCCACCCCATCAGCATCCAGAAGATGAAATGTAATGTTAAAATATTTGTGCAGTGTAGTTGTAAATATATTCTTGCTAAAATTTATTTTTTTATGTATTATATTGGCTTGTTGGAAAAGTCATGAGGTATTTTTTCTATGTTTTTCGTTGCAAAAATGTGTCATGACTTTTCTGACAACCCAATAGTAACAATACAAAATCTTTTAGGAAAGTGCAAAATACAGAAAAATATAAATAAGAAAATAATCACCTATAGTTCCAAGAGCAACACATTTTGTTCTATCTCTATTTTATATGTGATGTGTGTGAGTAAACACACATACACTCAAAAAAGACACACACATGCTCTTAAAGAATGCTGGACATAGAGATAAAAGATTTGGGAAGTTAAAATTAATTCTTATTTTGTGAATTAAATTGCTTAAGAATGAATTGAATCTATTAAAAACTAAGAATGTGACAGGTTTTGGCATATAGTCAGCATTCTTTGTGGATGTATATGAAACTTTTGTTATATATATATATATATATATATATATATATATATATATATATGGCAATAAAATAGTGATCATACTATTGTAAAGTTAATATCTTCTATTATTTATCACTTAAAATTACTTTAAGTAGTTTGCATGACACTAAATATGTTGCATTTTAAAATTATTTTTGTGGCTATGTATTTATCTTATGGGGGACTCATGACTTATTTAACCATTTCCATATCATTTGGTATTTTCACTCCATGTTTCAGTATTATAAATAAAACTTCGATTGATACAGTCATTAATAAATCTAAACCTAAATTAATAAATCTAAATATCACTAAATAGTTTTTTAAGAGAGTATCCAGTTTGGAATATAGTATTAAACATGATAAATATTTAGATATTTTGATAATAATTGGCAAATATTTCCAGAAGGTGATACTTTATTTTACCTCTAGATGCATTTAAGCATCTTTTATCATTTTAGACAGTGTATTGTATTGTATTTTCATCCATTATTAGTTTGATAGTTTAATGTCCTCCTTTTGGGTTACTAATGAAGTTAATTATTTTTTCAGGGTAATGCATTTTTACACTTTTTGTGTTGAATTTTTTTTGCTCATATTTTATATTCTCCTAGTTGTGCTTATATTTTTTCTTACTAATTTCTATATTGTTTTTAAATCCTTTGTATGCATATATTCATTACAAATATTTTCCAATTAATTACACACCATTTTTACTATTTGTGGATTCTTTTTAAGGGTGTCAAGCAGTCAAATTTATTAGTCTTTTCACTTATGGTGCCTTTCATAATTTTTCAGTTTATTCTTAAATAATTTATTATTTCATCAAAAGATGAGAAATCTTTTGAACAATTTCATTTAGCTATTTTGCTTTCTGAAACTTATTTAAGTGTTCAGAGGAGAATCTAAATATCATTTCTAAATGACTAAATAATCATCCTATGATGATTAATTTTGTTCTTTTTCTAGTATGTGATGGCATTTTCATTTTATTTAAAACGTTTTTCTATAACAAGTTCTGCTTGCAGAGAATCTTTTCTTTTCCACTCTCCATCTGTCACTTACTGATATAATACCATATTTCTTCAATTGCCATTATTTTGTAGTTTTAATATTTCTTAACAGATGTCCCCAGCTATCGATATTATTTTTCCAAACTTTCTTAAACACTCTAAGGTTTTTGGATGTATACTACATGCACTCTGTAAAGTTAAAAAATGTAAAAACTAGGCTTTTCATTGGACTTATTTATGAATTTCTTTAAGAAACAATATTTTTGTAATATAATGTTTTGTTTTCACATACAGAACAGTGGTGGGTATTTGTGTATTTAGATCTTCTTTTATGCCTACATCAGTTAGAATCTTTGCAGGAGGCAGACAGCATACCCAAAGAATAATTGAAGAGATTGTGATGAAGGGACTGTTTATGATATAGAAGAAAAGGCAAGAAGGGGTGGTGAATCACCTTGGTATTGCTAAGAGTAGAAAACTGGAATCAATTCTAGGCTTACAAGGGTAAGGAGGGGCAATAGTTAGTTACCAAAATACTGTGAAATCTGTAATTGTAGAAGAGGGCTACCTGACAGAAGCTCATCAACCCCCAGACCTCCAGACAGACCGAATAGGGGTAAGAAATGCCTTGAGTACTCATTTCTCCAACTACCCATTTATTTACTTACGTATTATGTATGTATGTATGTATGTATATATGTATGTATGTATTTATGTGTTTTTATTTATTTATTGCCAGAGCCTCCCATTGGTTCGAATCAGAAGGCCAGAAAACGAGGGTGTTGCAGTCTACAGAGATGAGCTTCCTGGAGCCAAACCAGCTAAGAGAGATAAATGGAGAGACAGTGAGTATTTAGGACAATGTCTGCTGTTCAGTTGTTTGTGGCTTCCTCTTTATAGGTTCTTAACACTTATCTTTCTAAACTTAAATGTGTGGTTTGGTTTTTATCAGCCAGGGTCCCTGCAGAAATCATATGGCATATTCACCTGGAATTTTTGAGCTGGCTTTTTAATGATTTATAGGAGTATGGGTACAATATGATTGTTGATAAAGGAAATGGACATGGTGTATAGAGGTATCCAGGGAGAGTGACACTGCAGAGTTGTTACCTTCTCTTAGGCCCGAAGGAGCAGTGTAAATAGTCTGTCGTAAGCTGAAGTATTCATTTTAAACTGATTCCAGAAATGATACTGTATCATTTATGAATTGAGATGTCAAAATAATATTGTAGGATTAACATTTTCAGCTGATTTTATTCAATATCCAAATATTATTTTTATAAATAATTTCAAGAGATTCTTTCCAAATGATTCACATAAAATATAATTTCTATTTCCTAAGTGGCAGTGTCTATAAAAGGAATAACATACTTTATTTATGATTGCTAGGAGACAAATAGTAAACAATCTTCCAAACATCTAAATCTTTTAGAGTATATTTTGGCAGAAACTTCTAAATGTCCCCTAGGCTTTACTGCTTCTATTTTCATTTTAGAAATAGGACCCCACATTTTTTAGCAGGTCACATCCTCCCAACTAGAGAGGAGATTTTCTTCCCTTCCTTGTAACTAGGTATGACCAGTGACTAATTCCTTGCCTGAGAAATGAATGAAAGGGGTGTGTGCAACTTCTGGGTCTTTCCCTTGTAATACGATGGGTGTGAACTTCCCTGTACCCTTTCCCCAATTCCTGTAGGCTGGAGTGTGGGTTTGTGACTGGACAGCTAGGTTTGACCATGCAAACAAGTGCACTGCCTAGGGAATAGGACAAGAGAAGAATACGTATGTGTTAGTACAAGTCCTCCTGAAAGTAGACATCAAGAGGGTATTAGATGTGAAAGACATTTACTGGAGGAAACAATGCTGAAAGATAAAGGGATTCTGAAGAAAGGAGGATTGGGCAGGAAAAGAGAGACTCTCATCTGAGAAATGGCAGCATGTTATTAAAATATATCAGCCAAAGTTACAGGGAGTCCTCTACCTACCAAAACTATCATTTAGAATCAAAGGATAGATAAAGGGCTTCCTGGACAAGAAAAAGCTAAAGGAGTTCATCACCACCAAACCAGTATTACAAGGACTGTTAGAGGGACTTCTTTAAGATGAAACAAAATATTTAAAAATATGAATACTAAAATGTCAACAACTACATACCTATCAACAATTACTTTAAATGTAAATGGATTAAATGTTCCAATCAAAAGATATACGGTGGCTGAATGGATAACCAAACAATACCCATACACCTGCGGCCTATAAGAGACTCATTTCAGATTGAAAGACACACACAGACTGAAAGTAAAGGGATTAAAAAAGATATTTCTTGAAAATGGGGGGAAGAAAAAAAGCTTGGGCAACAATACCTGTACCAGACAAAATAGACTTTGAAACAAAGGCTATAATAAGAGACAAATAAGGGCTTAGTAATCACACTTCTAGGTATTTATTCAAAGAAACCCAAAATGCTACTTTAAGGGTACCTGTGTATCGACATGTTCATTGCAGCATTATTTACAATAGCCAAGATATGAAGGCAACCTGGGTGTCCCTGAATGAATAATGGATAAAGAAGAGGTGGTACATATATACAATGGAATATTACTCAGCCATAAAAAAGAATGAAATCTTGCCATCTGCAAAAACGTAGATGTACCTAGAAGGTACTGTGCTGAGTGTAGTAAGTCAGACAGAGAAAGACAAATGACATATGATTTTGGTTTTAAGTGGAATCTAATGAACAAAATAAACAAACAAAACAGAAGCAAACTCATAGATACAGAGAACATTTTGATGGTTGCCAGATGGGAGGGATTTGGGGGTGGGTGAAAAAGGGGAAGGGATTAAGAAGTACAAATTGGTTGTTACACAGCAGTCATGGGGATGTAGGATATAGCATAAGAAATATAGTCAATAATATTATAATAACTATGTATGGTTTCAGATGGGTACTAGGTTTGTTGGGGTGAAATATGGGGGGTCTGGGTGATAGAGTGAAAAAGGTGAAGGGATTAAGAAATACAAATTGGTAGTTACAAAATAGTTATGGGGGTGTAAAGTAAAACATAGTGAATATGGTCAATGATATGGTAATAAATATGTATGGTGCCAGGTGAGTACTAGACTAGTCAGAGAGATCACTTCTTAAATTATATATATGTCTAACCACTATGCTGTACACCTAAAATTAATACAAAATGATATTGAATATCAACTGTAATTTAAAAATTAAAAGGGGAGAAGGAAAAAAGAGTAAACAAATCTGTCAACTTGTAATAATGGAAAAAAATATGTGAGTGGTACAATTTCATGGTCATCAAAAGAAGAATTTTGGATCCCTTGACTAAGGGAGCAGAGCTTCCTTTCCACCCTGAAACAAACCTTCTTAACTGTTTTGTTAGAGGAAATAAATTTCTATCTTTTTAAAGTCAGTATATTTTGGGGACTCTTTTTTACAGCAACTTCCCCTGTGTTCTACTACATGTGTTCATTATATTTAATTTGTGAAACAGAAAGCAAATTTTGCTTTCATAGGCCTTAAATAGGTAAATTAGCTTTCTGTTTTACTAGAAAATGTGCCTTGGTCCAATTTTGAGAAGTGCTTAGGTATATCTAACATTTTCATATTAAAATATTCATTTTAAATGTTTTCTTGGTTCATTGTAATGGATACTTTTATAGTAGAAATGTGCTTGTTGCCCATCTAGCATTAAGCCCCTCTCCACCAGCCAATAACATATAAGTCTTTTGTTGGTGCCAAAGAAATTGATTGAAGCTAGCTAGCAATGTCCAATAGAAATAAAATGCAAACCATGTATATAATTTAAAATTTTTTGGTAGTCATATTTGACAAACTAAAAAGAAATAGAGGAGATACATTGTGTATGTTTTATTTAGCCCAGTAAATCCAAAATGTTATCATTTCAATATGTAACAAATATAAAAATATTAATGAAATGTTTCACATCATTTTGTTGGTACTAAGCCCTCAAAATCTGGTATGCATTTTACACTAACAGCATACCTCAATTGGATGCTAAATTTTCATCTGAAATACTTGATCAGTGTTTAGATTTCATAATCAAAATGTAAATCCACATACTGATGTTCCAAATATACTTCAATTTACTGAATCTAATGTTTTTAAATTAAAATAAAATGAAAAAAAAATCAGTCACATTAGCTCTAGTGGCTAGTGGCTTCCATATTGGATAGTAAAGATAAATGAAGTCAGTTAGGGTAACCCTATCCTTTTGACTCAGTTGTTTTTAGGCGGAAGTCCACAATAATTGATTAGACAATCTGTGTGTGGCATTCCCTTTGCTGTGGGATTATTTTATGGTTGTCCCTCAAAGTTGAACTCAGGATGTATGTTCTACAGTTGTTCATGTGACACCTTCCCTACTGCGACTACTCAATTCTGCCTGCCATTTTAATGCAGAAGCAGCCACAGATAATAAGTATATGAATGAAGATGGTTGTGTTCCAATAAAATTATTTACAGACATTGGAAACATTTGAATTGCATATAATTTTCATGTGCCACAAAATATTACTTTTTGTGACTTTTTTCTAAGATTTAAAAATGTAAAAACCATTCTTAGCTCATGGGCCATACAAACACAGGAAGTGAGCCAGCCTTTTTCTGCAGGTCTGAAATGCAGACCCCTGCTTTATTGCCTTATCAATGAGGAAGGAAGCAAATATCTTGCAGCCATGAGAGGACAGAGCATAAAGATGAAGCTCACATTCAGAAATGGGCCAAGTTGAGAGACATGCAGATAAAGGGACTTACAGCCTTTATTGGACGATGTATGAAGACCACTTTCCTCCTATTCTTACATAAGTTACATTAGTCAATGCAACTTTCCTTGTTTAAGCCAATTTAATTTGGATTTTCCATTACTGGTAGTATAAATAGTCTTACCTTACATAAAACAATGTCCTGTTTTACTGCATTGTGAAGTTCTGATACAGGGTTTACTGTACTTAGTGAACATAATATTAACTGGTGTACTTAATACTTTTAAAATGCTGTGGTGCCTCCAAACCACTGAATGATATGATAACATATGCATAATATGGATGGTGAATGCCATGACATATAATGTATGAGATACCATTTACTCTATTGAGAATTAAGACTAGTGAAATAATGAGGAGATTAACTATAGACTGAATCTCCTTCAAACAGCCTTTAAATCTTAAAGACATATATTTAAAGTTAGGCTAGCATTTAATTAAACGTAATTTTTTAAAGTTCAAATAAATAAATTGAGACTCAGGGGAGCTGGGTGAATTGCTGGAATGACATTGCTTTCCATGGTTGATTTGGGATATGAACCACCATTTGCATGGCCCTGAGTCCCAGCTCTTTTTAATGTACTGTGCTGTCACGTAAATAAGTTCTGAGATGACTCTAAGCTTTTTATTTTTAATTTACTAATTTATTACAGTAATACAAAAAGTGAATAACTGGATTCAAATTCAAGATAGAGAAGAATAAATTCTACTTCAGACCAAACTGATGAATTTTAGAGTAAAGAATTATGTGAACAGCTATTGTTCAAAAGGTCAGAGGAAATTGAAAAATTGTCAAGATACATGTTAAAAATTTATTAGACTAATGATGACTTTCTCCCTTACAATGCTTATCAAAATTAAGACAGTATATTAATTTCCAAAGTTTTATATCAAATTAAAAATAGGTTGAATGAGTCAAATGATCTAATCAACATTTGCATGAATTTTACTCTATAAATTCTTGATAAAAGCTATAAGCGTGTTTTCTTCCCTTAAGATTTATTTAATAGGGCAGTTTCACAGCTTTTCTCTGATTTAAATAAAATGACTTCTACTTCCACAATATATTTTATATGGTATTAAATAATTTTATGTTTTTATTTGAACACTAGCCATAGAATAAATATTCCAAGTCATACAAATGATAATAGCAATACTAATATATCTTTTTATTTTCTCATTTGAAATAAAATTTTTATGATTATATAATAAAATTTTGAATACACTGAATATTCGAGATTTCACAGACAGCAGCCCTGAAACTAAGATCATATCTATTTTCTTGGTAGCAGAATTCATCATCTAATTGAGTTCTTATAGATATATTGCATGTCAATACACACTCATAGATTCTTTAATTGTAATCCTAGGAAGAACAATTACGAATCTGTTTGATTGCTAAGCTTAAGGAATATTTTACATCATGTCAAAATGATTTATCAATTAAGCTAAATGTTCACCATGACTAGTAAAGTCTGCTCAAAATGCAACCAGTTCATGTATACAGACATTTCAATTAAACCCCCCCCCACACACACACACATTTATTTATTTCGTATTTTATAGCCAATTACCATAATGAATTTCTCAAATTTAACTAGTTTTAAATTGTCACAGCTCAAGTTCTATCCCAATACTGATTTTTGTACTGCACCGGTCTACAATGTATAGCTGGAGAACATGATCCCGAATTCTAAATATGAATCCAAGCCAGTCAAATGCCACTTAACGCTTTTCAACAACATCAGGGTATATGCTCTGAATGGCCTTCTATTTACAAGTTTTATTTGTCTGCCAAATTGAAGGGAGCAAAATAATCCCATGGATACTGAGACCATTAAACCATTAAAATAAAATTTGTATCTTAAAGGAAGTCACCTTCATTCATGGTTCATTTGCTCCATGGTTCAATGGATGATCTAAATAGTACTGTAAAATTAAAATTTTATTTAGTACTGATAAAATATTTATTTATTAAAAATGTAGTCATCTGCAATCAAATTTTTACTTCAGTCTCTCTATATTTGGAATCTGCTGATAGTTACTGGAAGCTGTTTGGGGACTGGAACACTCAGCACTATTGTATTGTGATCAATAATTAAATTTAGTGCTGACATGCATCTAGTTTATGCAGCAATCTCTGACAATTCCATCTTGCAAAATTAATCCTTCCCAATTTATTTAATAGGGGATGTGAACAATAAAATAATTCAGATGAGTACCAATGTTGGATTATTTCTGGTCAATATTACTTTATTATAAATTGGGTCCACATACTCATTAGTAAATTAACTGTCAAATCTGAAAACAGCCTTTTTTTGTTTAAAGGTAATTATTGGTACTGAAGACAAGAAGGCACTTAACCTTGCTGTACAGTTGTCCTTACCACAGTGTTTTTTATTCCAGGCTATAACTAACCCATCAAAGCTGCAGAGGGAAAATAATTAGTGATATTAAATAGATGAAATTTTAACTATTACAAAGCCATAACTGTTTAGGTATAGAGAGTATAACTAGATAATAATAGTCTTTTATAATTATTCGAAGTCTGGGTTTATTTTGGAGATATTTTAGCTTTTGCCACCTGAAAAATAGACTGGAAGAAAAAAAAAGCATTGATATGGAAAGAATTCTATTTAGGAAACATAGGTCAGAAGTGGTTGATTTTTTTTTTCATGAAAATATTATCACAAATTGCTTCTAGTTTTCTGTGAGATTTGACAAGTTCTTTTAAAAAACTGTCTTTAGAAAAATACAATCTTTTTCACATGATAAGATGTTTTCTCACAGTTTTCTAGGTTTTTCACCATATTAATTAGCCAGTTCAGTCACTGCTTGAATCCACTAAATATCTTAAGAAGTAGCTTACACAAATGCATTACTCATTTTTCTTCTTTGCTTTATTATTTGCACACAAGTTTAGAAGAGCCTTGAATAGACATCATCCTATTTTATCAACTCAGGAAAGCATAATTAATGCAATTATATTTGAAATATTAGCCTTTCCAACAGACTTAAAAAATGTAAAACATATTGCATCTACAGAATGACTGGAATGGATATACTCTTGTATTATACATGTTTCTATATTGTACAAGTAAGATGTAATATTTTTCAGTGTTTGTACCAAATACAAATTTGATGGAGAAGTGCTGAGTCTTATTGTATTGATCGCTGCTACACCTATCACAGAATTGAAACAGGGTGAAGAGAAAGTGGCATATACTCATTCTATTGATGTTATATGCTATCAATAATCTGCACCTCAAGAAGTCCCCAAATTGCATTTGTTAGTGGTTTTATCTATTTACTAAATTGTTCAGAATTCACAAAGAACACTAACATGCTATTTGTATCTTGGAAGTACATGTATACTATACCCACGTTTTAATCACTGAGCTTGTATTCAGACCAGAAAAACCATGAACGAAATGATAAATAATGAAACTTCAGCTTGTTAAATAATACAGTATTGACTGAAATAAAATAACTTTAGTTTATTTAGCTTACTTATTCATTCTCAGAAATAAGATTAAAGAAAATAGATCCCCTAAAGAAATGCCTTATAGCTATCAAAATTATTTTCATGACTCCATGATGCTTTATAATATTTTCATTATCTTACTAAATGTAGTGGCTACATAGTTGAGGCTTTTGAAACATACATTATTTTATCATTGTGGCCTTTGCATAACATTGCTGAGTGGTCAAAGCTTGGAAACATTTTGTTTAATTTACTCTTGTATAGTTCATAATGCACATTTTAGTTCCCTTCTCTTTTCAAATATAAGCCCCATGCGAGTGGGGATCTTTGTAGTGGTGGACTAGTAGATACTTAACAATCAGCTCTCTGAGGGACTAAAGCCCTGATTTGCGATGTAGGCCAGTTTCTGTGGTGTAAATGTTGCCATCATGCTCATTTCAAGTTATAAAGCTTTAATGACCAGCTTGCAAAATTGCTTAAAATGTAAAAATAAGCTCTCACAAACTGATATGCAGTGGCTTTAGCATGCTGCTGGATTTTTGTCTGTTTTGCTCTTGGTTATGTCCCTAGTACACAGAAAAATGCCTACAACTTAATTGATATTTGATATTTATTGAATGATTGAGTGGAACCTAGGAAGTGATCTAAAAACAATCAGAAATCATAAGCCTCACTATGGGGCCGGCCGAGTAGCGCGATGGTTAAGAACTCGCTTGGGATGCCAGAGGGCCCCGTTTCAGATCCCACATATGAGGGCCAGTGAACACTGCCCTCCACAGCTAAGATGCTGAACAACAGCTCAACCTGAAGCTGGGCTGCCGTGAGTCACTGGCGACGGCGTAGTCTGCAGTCCCTGTGGCAGTGGGTTGCCATGGGCTACCGTATGTAGCCAGCAGCCAGCGTGAGCGGCCAGCAGCC
>NW_017732160.1:361889-403309 GCF_001890085.2 Hipposideros armiger
AAAAAAAAAAAAAGCCTCACTGTGATAGCTCTCTGTTTAAAATCCTTAGGCTACAAGAATATAATATTCATAGCAGGTTGTATAAAGCCCATCAAGTTTTGGGCACTGCCTTTATCTCTCACCACCACCAGTCAGTCCCTGCATTACATTTTACGATATTTCTCTAGAGAGAAAACTGATTATTTCTTGTCCATCCCACATGGCTTCACTCCTCTGCAACTTCACCCATGCTTCTCTCAAAGCCTGAAATATCTCCCCCATGTCATCTGCCTTGTAAATAACCAAAATTCTTGCAAACCTTACATACCTGAATGTCACATTCTCAGTAAATCTTTCCTAGGATAGTCTTCCTACTCTTTTCAATGTGCTTAGACAGAGTCAAACACTTCCTCATCACCATTACCACTATGCTCTTTACGTGTACTTCTTCCCACAGTTCCCACTCATGCCCTCGTTTACCCATGCCCAGATATTTTCTTCTTGTTTTTGGTATGAGATTTAGTTTTAATTTTCATTGTTACATTTTAAAAATACGTAAATTGCAAAACTAATACATGCTCTTCAAAAAAAAAGTACAAAAAGAGAGACATACATACATAAATTAAAAGCAGAAGTTTCTTTTAATACATCTTATCCAGGGTTAATGACTATTAAACAATTTGGTATCTGGATTACATCTCCAATACTCAGGAAATCATATTCTATTGTAATTCTAGAACTGTGTATATGTCTCTATCACTAGACTGTGAGCATTTTGAGAACAGGTTGTATCCTTCCTGTTTCCCCAGCCCCTAACACAACACTTGGCACATGGAAAGTCAGAATGAATGATTGGTAATGACACCAGAGCAGCCATACTTGTTAAAGACTGTGCCGCAGAAAAGAGTCTGACTGTTGATGTGTGGAGGTTATCGTGGAACTATTGTAGAATGACCCTCAGTAGCCAGTTTTCATTTTTTTCCCCAGATCATAAAAGATACAGCTATAATAATATTGACTTTTAACTGTCTTCTAGGCTCTCATTAGGGGAGATTTTGTCCAAGAACAGTTTTTAAGTGTTGCTGATGAAGTGGGTTCAGAACCCGGGTGTGAAGTCTATAATGTATTGAAAGTATGCGATCTTATACTTGCTAAAGTGTTTATGGAGGGCTGCTGGATAAAAGTACCTCATTATACAGAAACTCTATGTATCACAATTACTGGCTGCACAATGCATAAATGAGATAAGTGATTAGATATACATAATCTGAAGATTTAATTTACTCAATTTAATGTCTGCGAAGAAGAAAGGGAAGTTAGACTTGGAACAGAATAGCTGGATTTGAATCAAAGTTATAAACATTAGTAGTCATATAAGATTGGACCTGTCCTTTATCTCCCTGAGCTATAAATTCTTAACTCTGGAAAGGTAATGATAAGAGCTGCCCGGAAGAGTGAAGACAAGTGTTATTCTTTTGGTTGTTATTATTTATAATTATATAGCACTCTGTATATGCCAGACACTGTCCTAAGCATTTTATAAACACTGACTCATTTCATCTTCTTGATAACCCTTTGAGGCATGTTATAGTTACCATCAGAGTCACTCCACAGATGAGGAAACCAAAACGTACCAAACAACTTGCCCAGAGTCACACAGAGCCAAGGAGTCAGCTTTCAACCTAGTCTGTCTGCGTTCTGAACCATCCTGTGATCGTAATTTTTAAAGTACTGTATAAAATATATAGAGCTTTATAAATGAAAAGTGCAATTATTACTATTTTTTTTTATTATCAATGTTTAGTTCCCTTAAGTTGCTTTCCTCCCCCCTGCTAATAAGCTGTAGGGCCAAACATGAAAATAACCCTAGCTACTGTGATTTAATATTTTGTGACAATATTGTAGTTATTACAAATAATAAAATGTTATGTGAAAAGCAGAATTTATCTTTGCCCAGAAGTAAAGAGCAGAGGGTAAGTAAGGGTCAGTGTGGAGAAAAGTCCAAGCTGATTCATAAACCTTTAATAATATTATGCTCTGAAGCTCTTGGGCCAAGCCTGGGTTTGGGAATTATTTGATAGTTACTAGAGCTGCTTATTTCCAAATCTCATTTGTATGTAAACTAAAATGAAACAGGAAGGATACACATTTGGCCTGTGTCACACTCACTGTCTCTGCTCCCCTAAGCATCTTATATTTGGAATTTAAAGGTCTTGGGGAGTTAGTGAAGAAATTTTGCTGATATTTAAGACCTAGAAATAGTCTATTTAATGATTTAGTATGATCTGATGGAAGGACTTTATCCAATAGATAGCAATCAGATAAGTCAACAGATATAAATTTCAGAAAGTTCTTATAAGAATGCCCAAGTGAATAGTAAGATGATAAAAGTATTTCAATATGGACAAATGCAAGGTAGAACTTTGAGAGTAAAATAATCCAAACTAGACTTATAGGATTCTAGGCTCATGGTGATACCCTAAAGTTATTAAATTTTGGTTAAAAATAAAATTTAATTAGTTACTGTAATTAAAAAGTCCAGTAGAGTGATGATTATAATACAGAAGGACATTGGAAACAAAAAATAAAATCCAATTGTACAAGATCCTAGTACTTATCATCTGAGGCACTACTTGTAATTGTTGTTGCTACACCTTGAGAGAGACACAATAGAACCCTAAGAGACACAGGGAAGAGTATCAGAAATCATCAATGGAAGTGAGCCATTAAGGCTGTGGGTTAGGGAAACACCTAAAGCAGATTAGTATGCACTATTGCAAAGCTAAAAGCTAAAAGTGGTTTAAATCTTCAAACCCATTTTGAGGAAGAGGGAGAGAGAGGATTATCCTTTGAAACTTAAGAGAAATAAATTTAGAATAGTTAAAAGTAAGTATAAACACATAGGCTGGGAGGAAATTTAAGGAATTTATTGTCCTGTTGTGGATAATTCAAATAAATTCAAAATAGATTTAGATTAATTTTTAATACAGAGCCTAAATTAGGTTGCCAAAGAAATGAAAGTATGGAAAAGAGGTATTTTTAAATTCTGGAGAAAATGGGTACAACGTATTTTCATGTGATGATCTCAATTTCTCTTTAAGAAACATAGCTATGGGTCTAATTTAATGAGGACAGGCTGGGATTCTTTTGTTATACCAGATTGTTAAAATATTTTTATTTTTGTCTTTTGATGCATGTGATCTTTACTGATTTAACCCTAGAACTATTCTATATCACAATTGGTTTAAACTAGGTTTTTACGGTTAGGATAGATTTAACATATTACATTAAAAAACAAAAACACAAAACACACACAGACAAAAGATCTTGACTGTTGATACTTTGAGGTAGTTGAAGTGTTGCTGTTTTGAGGTGAGGATAATTTGATGGTCAGAAATTAAAATTAAATACATTTGATTGAGAGAAATAATTTATTAGGAAGGGAAAGTGCAAAGGCTTTGGAGTTATAAAGACTTACATTTTAATTTGTCATGTGCTTCTTAAATGTTTGAAATTGAGCAAATTAATTAACATTCTTGAACCTCTATTTTCTGATCTATGAAATAAGGTGATTATTAGGATTAAATGAGAGAAACTGTGTAAAACACCCCAGTGTCTGGTGCAGGGTAAACACTCAATAAATATTAGCTAATGATCATATTAATAACACTAAGCATAAAAATAACATCAAACAGACAGCTGAGGAGAGGGTGGTGGAGAGTATCTTTAATAGTTTGAGTGCATGAGTATATTCAGAGAAGTAATTTTAGATGTTGTCTAAATCAAGTATATAATTTTATAGTTGAGGAAAATGGAGCCCATAGAAATCAAGAAAGGTTTGTCCTTTCATTAGGCATTACAATTGACTCAGTGCCAGTGGTGAAGTAGGGCATCTTGGGAAGAATTAGGTTTTCTAAAATGTTCTCTGAACACAACCTGCAGATGTATTTCAGGCATAGAAATACAATTTTAGAAAGAAAGCAGATATGGCTCATACTATTATAAAACTGTCATTTTTTGATTATGTATCATGTACCAGGTGCTTCTTGCATGATTTCTTTTAATCCTCGCAATGACCAATTGAGGTAGACACAATTATTATTTTCCTTATTTTACAGATGAGGGAACTGAGGTACAGAAAGATTTAATGATCTGCTCATGTCTTACATCTAATGTGTTAGAACAAGATTTTGACTCTAAATCTGATTGACTCAATAGATCACACTCTTAACTCATGTTCAACACTATTAGAAATCAAAGCAATAACTTGCAAAAATATCGTTTTATCTGGGTTTTCATAGAGCTAACACTTAGAGACAGGTTCAAATAGATGATGTAGACATTTTCTTCCAGGCAGGATGATTGGTTTACATTTTATTACAGTGCAACAAAAGGATCTGAGTATGACCCAGTACATTATTGCCATCTGCCTTTTTCCCTTTTCTAGAAACTATGGGTCATTGTACTTCAATAAGATATTTAGAATCAATATTATCTGTTAGAGATCTTTAGGTTAATGACCCAATTTTTCTCATATTAAACACATTTGGACTTGTTTTACTGGGCTCCCATGATTCTTAAAAGAAAAAATCTTATTCAAAATAACCTCAATCTCCCTTTAGTTATCCTCATAATTAAATATTTATTTTTGCACTGACTGGGTGCAAACATTTAGGCTAGGTACTATTGATACTAACACATAATTCCTGTCTTCAAAGAGCTTATAATATGTTTAGGGAGATAAGATCTTTCATTGTGTACATAATAGTTTTAAATAACAATTGACAGCTTTCAGTTAATTACAGTCATAAATGAAATATGAATTGTTAAGGAACAAATACTTTGACCGACGAAAGAAATATTCTAATCAACAGAATTGTCAGAAACAAATGGATACATTTTCTGAATAAGTGTACAACATTACATATAATTTAATTTTAAATTGTTTTATTTTACTGAACTTACACAATGTGTTTGAATAAAAGCCACCAACCTGCAATGGCAGTCGCATCAAGGCAAGGCCATTCACTGTAAAATGGATGATACATAAACCAATGAGATTTTTATGTTTTGCAGCGAAGTGGTGGGAAGAAAATTAGAACAGCAGGACATTCTATACAATTCTGTGTGAAATTCATAAGCAACAATTGTTATTTTGTTTTAGGTTAGAATCTTGAAAAAAAATAGAGAAATTATCTATAGGAGGAGTTTTATATATAACTGGTGCAAATTTTTTAGCAAATTCTGAGAATATATAATCTCAAATATTTGTTTTCCAAAATTTTAAAATAAATTCTCTGCAAGGATGATTTTACTATAAACAAGTTACTAGGTTTTGCACTATTACTCTAATTGGGGATCCCATTTATAATAGAAAAACCTTAAAAAATAATTTGTTCAATTAACCCAATCCTGCTATATATGGGACAAAATAACAACCTACATTATACATTTAATTTTGCATTCTTGAAAGTGGCAGTTAGGCCTTATACTTAGACCTTCATTTATTACCATTGTCTTCTAACTAATTCAAAGAAGTAACATAATTTGAAGATCATGATCTCTTGTGCATTGCTGCCAAATTACATCTCTTAGTTGGCAACCATTGTACTTATCGTTTCCAACATGAAAATGTGCTATTAATTAGATCACTGAATCAACTTCCCTGTTGAGAAAGAAAATGATCCCCAGAGAATAAGAAGAAAACTAACCTGTCAGTGGAGCACATTAAATATGGGAATCCATTTTCAAGGAAGAATGTATGAACCAACCCCCACCCTGGCTGCCTCTTTCTGGAATCCCTTAGAAACAGAAAAGCTGCCATTGTTCACAAAAGAACTGGGTGTGCTCATGCTCGAAGAGACCAGGAGAAATATTTGCAATCTTCCAATTTGGTATAAGTCTCTATCACTGCATTTAGCACATTATGTTGTCATTGTTTGCTTGTCTCCCCAGCCAGGACATGTGTTCCAAGAAGGCAACGGCTGAATCATATTCATCTCTGTATTTCAGCCCTTGGCACAATTTCTAGCCTATTGTAGGGGTCTAATAAATGTTTGTAATTAATGCTTGGCTTCCTGATAACTTTTCCAATTCTATATTTCTATCTAAATAAACCATTGCTTAGGAATGATTTCTGAATGTGAGATAATGCATATTGCTCATGACCACATTTTCATTTTTCTGATTCTCAGAGTATGTAATTTTCCACTTCTATATAGAATACACAGTTTAATTTATATTCTATATGTTCTCTAATACATAGAAGTGAATGATTATACGCTCTAAGAATAATCTTTAATTTAAGAAGATTTTTCCAAAAGCTATGTTCTTTAATTACATCTATAATACCAAACTCAAGATACATTTTGATCATCTGAAGGCAGCTTTTCCTCAACCATGAATTTGCCAAATGCACCTCTTCTAATTTTACTCATAGAACATTCCTGTTGTTACAGAAAAAAAAAAAACAGAAAAAGAAGTTCTCTGGGCCTCATATGAAGGGTTAAATCACAGTCATTAAAATTTAAAAAAATAAGAGCAATGGCTAAATTCCAAACCAATAAAAAGTTACATGCTCTGCATGATTTTTAATAGCTATGTAGTAACAAGGAGGCTATTCAATTATGACAACGTTAATATATTTGGTGTCCAGTCTCCTTTGCTCCTCTTATTACTATCAGAGACTAACATTATCAAATTAGCATAGTATGATTTTTCATTTCAAAATTTTGAATATATTTCTTTAAAATTTCAGATGAATACTGGGTATTTTTAAATACCAGTAGAGGTCTATTAATTCGATTTTCTGATTGTCATAGAATCCTTGGTCTAGGAGACTTAAAATAATCACTTGTTGATTTCAGGTAAATCACACTTTCAGGTAAACCACTGCTTTCAGGTAAATCACAATCATGTCCATTTCAGAGACGTGAGACTGAAACCCAAAAAAGGTAACAAAGCTAGGAAAAGAAGAGAAATTAGATCTCATGGGCAACTTTCTCCTACTCTTTTTATTCCATCTGACAGCTGGTGGAATTCATTGGTGAAATTAATCTTTTTATTATTTACCTTACCTCCCTCTTTAGCTTCAAATACTCTTTTTTTTCCCCATCTGTTCAAAACCTGTGATATTTGGTGTCAGGCTATTTGTATCTACTGCCACTTCAATCCTTTAGGTCTTTAGTCTTCCTTTTATTTAAACCGGAAGACAGAAAGGGAGAATGAAGTTTGTGTCTTACTACTTACATTTCATTATCAAAAAAAATTAACATCTGGAACCAAGATCCTAAACATTTTAAATTCCTGATATTATAATACCTTATGTAATGGCAGTCAAATGAAGATGATTAATACTAGTGATAATTAGAATGTTCACCATCAAATCATTAGGTCTGTATTATATCACTGGTAACATTGGAGAGAATATTTGAAAAACCGAAAGCAGTCATAAATTCTCTTGGAAACTTCATGTAATGTTTTTACATTGAGGCAAAGATGAAACATAGGCCACTTAAGAATGACATTAAAATATTTATCTCTTGGATAATATAGGCAATAAAATCTTCACAGTCTACACATACTGGCTATAGTGATGTCCACATCATGGTGAAAACAAGGTATCTGAAGCGGTTTCATGTAAGCGTATAATGAACTGCCTCTGAGGTTCCTAGGAAGGATGAAATCTGTCCCAACATTAAGGAACACAGAATACATTTGGGTGTGAGTGTCTATGCAAGTACAGTTACATATACATTCACTGAAAACTCTTATGGTCCACATGTCCTCAACTAGCCTGTTTTGTCTAGAAATTTCCTGAAAGGGTAATAAATCCTCAGAAAAGTGCCCACGTTCTTGGCTCTCATCTTCAGATTAGAAGGTCCAGATATTGGATCAGTAAGAGCTCCAGACATGTTTAGACTCAGAGTAAGCATCCAGAGTTAAACAAAATCAAAGAGAGGCATGTATCATACAGGATGCCTACATGTTCATACATAACATAGAAAAAGACTTTGACCATAACTAAAATTCTGAATCCTCTTAACCTGTCAGCAAGTCCATAGGATGTCAAGTCACAATTATAGGAAATGTCAAATCAGAGCAAGGGGATTTAGTTGAATCATCTTGAACATTAATTGGATACTCCCCTCTGTGATCGTGACATGTTAAATACAATCATGAGATGGATAATGCTGAAAACATGCTGACATATTCTTTTTTTTTTTTCTTTTAGCTGAGCCATCCTGCCATCTGTTGGCAGCTCAGTGGCTGCTCAGCTCGGGCCAGGACTTGAACCGCTGTTGCTCAGAGCTCAAACTCTTGAGCGAGCTCTTAACCAACTGAGCCACTCAGCTGGCCCCTTGATAATTTTTTCAAGGTCCATACTGCACTCAAATCTTTGCTTAGAGTCTACTTTCAAGCAATCTAAGACACCCCAGAAATGTAAGCTATACGAGGCCTGACAATTAAGTTCGTGAACTTGTTGCAAAGATGTTTGCTAACCTTTGATATCAGAGGGACTATTCATTATGAATTTGTACCAACTATATAGATAATCAAGTTTACTATTTGGAAATGCTAAAAAGGCTGTCTGAAAAAGTTAGACGACCTGAACTTTTCACCAACAACTGATGGCGCTTGCATCACGACAATGTACCATCTCATATGGCACTGTCTGTGAGGGAGTTTTTAGCCAGTAAACCAATAACTGTATTGGAACACCCTCCCTACTCACCTGATCTGGCCCCCAGTGACTTCTTTCTCTACCCAAAGATAAAGGAAATATTGAAAGGAAGACATTTGTATGACATTCAGGACATTAAGTGTAATACGACTATAGCTCTGACAGCAATTCCAGAAAGAGTTCCAAAATTGCTTTGAAGGGTGGAGTAGGTGCTGGCATTGGTGCAAGCATTGGTACAAACTCCCAAGGGGAGTGCTTCAAAGGTGACCATAGTGATATTTAGCAATGAGATATGTAGCACTTTTTCTAGAATGAGTTCACAAACTTAATTGTCAGAATTTGTACCTGCTTTTCTCCAAGTTTTATAGTCACTGTCCCAGGTGTGATTTTTATTTATTTATTTAGTTTTCTCAGTTCCAGATGGAAGAGGAGCAGTCTATTTTATGTGGCTATGTCCCTTTGATAGGCTTGTATAACTTTATAAATAGTTTTCTACCCAATATATACATTAATTACAGCATGAACCCTCATTAGTTTGGCCTCCATCAATATCTTACTCTACTAGTATTTTTTCTACCTCATGTCCTACTAATTGATCTTTCATTCTTTAAATTTCTCCAATGAAACTCAGAGATTCCGGTCCCCTGCCTCTAAATTCCCAAAATTCATTTAGTCTAATCCCTCTGACAAGGAAAAAAAGTCAGGAATTTGATGAGATAATTTAGCTATTGTGCAAGGATAACACACACATACCCAGAAAGGCTTGGGAATGGATGAGTGAGAATATGAGGTTTATTTTAAAGCTTAATTAGGGGAGAAGGCTAATCACTGAACAGGTAAAGATAAAACAGTTTAGATTCTGTTAGAAATACCGTATTTGCCGGCGTATAAGACGACTGGGCGTATAAGACGACCCCCTAACATTTCCACTCAAAATACAGAGTTTGTTATATACTCGCCGTATAAGACTACCCCCTCTTCCGCACACCTTCCACACACCAAATAAAAGGTAAAACAATATCAGATTTGATTTCAACATTTATATTTATATTCAAATGCTTATGACATGCAGGAAAACTGTCACAAGGCTGTATGTAATCAAACATATACATAAATCGCGATTCGCGATTTTGCGCTATCATACTGGGTGTATGGTCGGCTGTGTGCGATTTTGCGAGTGTGGTAAAATCGCATAACAGCAAAATCGCATAACAGCAAAATCACATAACAGCCGAGCATACACCCAGCAGCGCTGCTGATGCCTGAACGGTATGTGGAATGAAGTGGGCGGGCATCGGGAGGCCACTATGGCACGGGGCAAGCACTATGGGCAGTCTATCTGAAGTGTACCTGGTGTATAAGACGACCCCCCACTTGGAGGCATATTTTTCAGGGCCAAAAAATCGTCTTATACGCCGGCAAATGCGGTAGTCTAGTTTTCAAGGCAATCAGAAATGAAATAAGAGAAACCTGGGAACAGCAGATGAATCCACTGGCCTTGAGAGCCATGACACCTGCCTTTGCCTTAACTCACTCCATATTAGGGAAGGTTGGGAAGAAGTGTAGCAATTATAATGGAGTAAGGTGAATGGCCTTTAGGATTAGAGAGCAATAGTTGTGGAGACATTTAATTGGCTCTTTCCACTTCCATAATTTTGACATGAGCTAGCATTAATACAATTTTGGCTTCTATTGGCTGGTATAATGATATGTAAGAACAGAAAACAAACAAACAAACAAAAAAACCGTGGATTTTTATGAGTGTATTTTCACTTAAGTTAGAACTTCTCAGTAAGTCAGGGTAAGCTCAGTCATGAGGGATCACTGGCCCCATAGTGCCTAATAGAACGTAGGCTATTATAACAATGCTTGTGTTAAAAAGCAAAAACTCATGTAAGTTTATCTAGAGGATGAGTTTGATACTGTGAAATAGTAAATATTCCAGAGTCAATTACTTCCAGACATGGGACATTGCTCCCCTGACCCTGTCTCCATCTGCCTATTTGTCCATCCCTGTGAGGGCATATATGTGCACACACACACATCCTGGTATATATTATGCTGACTGAACACAATAATGAACTGTGTCTTCTGCTTTGATATCCCACAGTACCACAGATGCTTAAAAACGGTTGTAGACGAAGATAATTACACAATTTAAATGATTTGATAGATCTCTGGGATTCCTCAAAACCAGAATCAATACAGTACAAAATGACATATTAAATATATTTACTAGCCATTAAACATCAGTTATTCTAAATTCTATTCCTGTATAAAATTAGTTTACCGGAAAACTAAAATTGGACATTAACTGAAGTTGTACATTAACTCAGTCTACAAAATCACTTTCATTTCATTGCAATTTAATGTTTTCTTTGACTTTTATGGGGTTTTAATAAGAAAGAATCAGATTAAAATGGTTTCCACATTGTCAATGCTAAGTTATAAGGTTTTAGATAAGAAATTTCTTTTAGAATTTAATGCAAAAGAAGTTATTTCCTAAGAATTTAACATTCTTCTGTTTTATATGTAATGAATGTATTTCCCTTTTTGCCCTTGCTTCACAGGAGCTCAGAATTAAAATGTATGCAAATTATAGTATGAAGGTACATTGGTGTATTTATTTCCTCTTCCTTCCCTTCTCATCAATACTCTGCTTTGCTTTTAATAATCTTATAGCAATGTGTCATTTCAATACTTTTCCTCAATAGTTTTCCATTTGAAAATTTCAATACTTTTCAAATAATTTGTTGGAAGATGTGAATTATAAACAAAAAAATAATTTGTAAGACAAGTATATTATTCTTCTTTAGAGAAACAAATAATAGAATTTTTAAATAAGTGATTTTGCAACATTTTTTTACAAAATTAACAAAGCTAACTTAATATTTCTTTAGAAGTTAATAAATCTCCCTTGGTTATATTGATAAGTTACCTTCTCTGACGAAGCTGTTACCAACTCTCTTGTTTGAGTCTGCCAGACTGTAAAACAATGGCATTAACCCAGGTGTCATGTTTAAAAACTCCCATTTATCTTAGTGGGAAATTAATTTTAAGCTTACTTGTAACTATTTAGAGATTTGCATTCTTAGGTCACTTGTCCAATATGCCAATACCCTGCTTGAAGAACTGACGCTTAATTATAAGCTTTCTTGGGTGTTAATCTTCATTATATAACATCAAATCCCTATTCTCAGAAGCAGGGCTTTCTAATTGGCTGCTTCAGAAATACTAATAAACAACAAAATGTTGAAGAATAAAGGTAATTGTCAATTAGTTTTCAGCTAATTATTTATAAAATTATGACATTTCTTTTCAGCAATTACATCATTTTTATGAAGCAAATAAATGATAAAATTCTACTTTATTCCTGACAAAAGCACTTATTAAAATAGGTGACATCTTTATTAACAACACACACACACACACACACACACACACACACCTCAATGTCATGCTTATGCATGAGTGAAAAAGTGGGTTGTTTTTTTTTTTTCAACTCAGGAGCAATACTGGTTATCACCACTGTCCAAAGCAGTTAAAGAGAGTAAAATTCTAGGTACAAATATGTAAAAGGAGTGACAGCCTTATTATTTTTAGAAACATTAAAATACCTAAATTAAAAATCATAATTAAATATTCAGTGCATTGTCCATAGATTGATTTCAAAAGTTAAAAACAATTTTAAATATAAATTGTTTACTCTTCATGTACCATCAACATAGTGACTTTAGGCATTGTTATAATGCTTTTGTTTAGGTTATATACTTAATTTAATTTGCACCATCTATATCTATGCCCTAGAGGGAATCTGTTATACTTCTTCCTATTTTCTGTTTTTCTGGTGTTTCTTATATGTTTACAAAGAATATGTTTAATAGATCTATTTCTTGATTGATCTACCTTAGATATTATTGGTCAGTACCTACTACATAATGGATGATGCTTACTGATTCAACCCCCATTTTTTTGTACATTCTACCAATGGCAGTGTGTCACTAGTTTTGCTACCTGCTTTTGACTACAATTTTAAACAGTATGTATTTATATTTGTGTGTGTTCATTCAATAGTAGTAGCATACTTTGATTTTCTTAAGAAGGTGTTAGCTGCCATGGTTTTCCTATCTTCCTGGATACTTACATTTGTACTTCTAAAATCTGTTCGCACATTTTTACACTGTTAATTTAGATGATATTTAAATGTATAGTATGATCCACCTTATGTAGAATTCCTTGCACATATATACACATGTACATGTGTTATTGTGTCGTTACTAGTGGGCTATTCTACCATGTTAGTTGTGATTATTTCTGGTAGTGGTATTTCACAGGATTTTTCATTTCTTAATGATTTGAAAGAAACTATTCAACAGTGTATTTTCTATTTCAAGCCTTATAAATTCTATTTCTAGAGGTTTGACTTTTTATATCATCCATGCCTCTACTTAACATGTTGAACCTTTTTTTTAGCTTGTTTAATACATGCAATACAGTTTTAGTATTTTTTAAATGTTTCTGTCTATTAATTGTATATGCTGTATCATTTTGGGGGGCGGTGGTTTTGGTTGATGAAATTTTGTCCTTGTTTTGTTGTGTTTTTGTTCTTCTTTGCATACCTGGTAATTTCTTTATTGGCTAGATGGTAAATTTTGTGACTTTTATCTTTCTTGTGTGTGCAATATATACTATGTATATTTTATGTGCATATATACACATACATAAATATGTGTGTATATAAAATATATATTATACATAATATATATTATACTTATGTTCAAATATATTAATTATAAAAATATATTTTTACCTATTTTGTATAACATATATCATACAAAACAGTAAAAATCACAATATCTGCCAGTTATCATATATATAAATATTCCTTTGTAGCTTGCTTAGACTTTGGTCTGGAATATACGAGGAATAGTTAGTTATTTGAAACAGTCTGATCCTTTCAGGTCTTGCTTTAATCTTTGTTGACAGGACCTAGAGAGGTATGGTGCTGTTGACTATAACCACATCAAAGCACATATTATTGATGAAAGAAATGGCTAGACCAAAAAAGATTCCATGACGCAGGAGGGACTGAAGTGTCATCATCATGAGGAAGGATATGAGCCAAATTCAAAATTTTAGGTTCTGGATAGATTACGACCCTTGAATCCTTACCTGCTTTTACCCGATTAAACTAGGACAGGAAAGTTACAATAGAAATCTAAGAAAGCAAACAAAGAGTTTCATGCTTAGAAGCCAACTCAATAGCTTTGTCTCATCTGGCCCCTTGTCTGAGACTCCTTAACTTTGTAGAATTAAAGGCCACATCCCAGCCAGAAAGCACTCACAGGCAAAATCAAATTGGACAGGAAAAAAATGATGCGGGTATCCGATTCAAAATCTTTCAATATCCCGTAAGCCAACTGCTACCAAAGCCTCCTAGAGTCTCTCACAGCTCTTAGAGAATGATTCACTACCCTTTTCATTCAGAAGATAAGTATGCGACTCCCTCCAATAAATCTTATAATTTCTGTGGTGTTTCTCACTCCCTTCCTGGGGTAGATAGATGGTCTAGAGGAATGGAGGATGAAGAGGGGAGCATGAGAACAAAACCAAGAGGAAAGAAACTGATGCTATATAAATAGACATGATTGATATGCATTTTCTTTTCTACATTGCTATATGGTTTCCTTTAAAACACAGACAAAAAATTAAAAAAGACAAAGTTACGTCGATGCCATCTTAGAATTCAAGAACGTGCTTGTGTTTCTTCTTCTCTCTCTCTCTCTCTCTCTCTCTCTCTCTCTCTCTCTCTCTCTGTAAATTAGCACTGTGCCCATAGATATTTTTGTAAAACAATATTACCTGACTGGCTTTGTCAATGGTTGAATAAACTGCTTTCCATAAACCAGATTTTGTATTTGGTAAACATAGAAGTAGAGCTTGTGCTTTCTTGAACAATGGTACCTTTGCTTTTCACAGAGAAAGAGTCTCCCCAAGGAGACTCATGCCATGCCACAGCCCTCTCTGTGGGCATGAGATTGCTGTCTGCTGGATGTTTTTAACAGAGCTAATTAAGTTCATTCACATATCCTCTTTATTAAAGATTTCACACTGAAATATCTCTAAACATGCAACAGGACACTATTATTGAAAAGTCTTTGTTTCTAATCACAATGCCAGGGTGATAATTAAAGACAGTAGAAAGCGCCCTCATGCGAGTAAGGATTAAGAACACCTCCCTATCTGCTGAAACACTGGAAGGAGACATGCTTGAGGAAAAGGGCTGTATCAGCACAGATCCTAGGAAAGCCTAGAATCTAGATACTGTATTCTAAAGTTGATAAATGCCTTGCTATTTAAGCCATTTTTATGTTAGCGTTATTTAGACTATAAATGCATACAGATTATGTGATAGGAAAGCTCTATTATTAAAAGCTTTCCTTTTAATAATCCTTCTGTTTATAATTACCAATTTCTCAGAATAAAAATTAATCCACTAGGTATTGGAGTTGACATTATTATTATTATTATTATTATTATTATTATTGTTATTATTATTTTAAAAAGTGCTATGCATAGGCTATGCTAAAATACTTGTCTTGGGAGAACTGTTGTTGAAAATTAGTGCCAGATTACCTGAAAATATTGCAAAGCCATTTCTGGAAAGATTAAGAGTGGGAAAATAAAATATATCTTAATTGGAATTGGTTATATTTTACATGCCTATTTTAAAGTCTTCTTTTCCTCAATTTTTAAATAGAAGAATTTTGTTTTGATACCTAAGAATTTCAGCCCAGGCATTTTCTCACATTCTCTGTGAAGTCAATTTAAAAGTACATTAGCAGTACATGTGGATTTAGTCAGGGAATCAAGATGTGAAATTTTGAGCATATTTCTCCAAAGGTAGACTCTTCAAATAATGACTGTGAAAGTAATTTATTCCAGCCAAACACAGTTCCACATATTGTTAACAGTGCTATATGCTTCAACTCATTTAACGGCTTTTTAATTCAGTAGTTATTCAGATTTAATAGAGCCATTTCTTCATCATTTTGCATTTAGTGATAAATGGTGCCAGAATTTATGATAAATTAAACTGCAAAGGACCATGTTAAAGTTATCTTAAGGGTTTCACATAAAAGGAATCAGCACCTATTTTGTTCAGAACAGCCACCTGAAAGTTCATGTGGCGAAAAGAGCTCCTTACTGGGTATAAACTATGAGATCTATTTGAAAGTTAAGTTTTAATTATACTTTTCCCTCACCACTTACCATTGGCAGTGGCCATCCAGCTGGGGACTAGCAACACAGATGCTTTAAACTAGGGGCTCTTTCTTGTTTTAATATTGATTTAACAAGTGGAAGAACATTCAAGTTGAGGCTTTGATGAAAATCCTTACATAACAAGCCACCAGATGCAGGGGGCAACTTTTTAAAAGTTTGGTGAAGAGATGAGGCATCAAGGGGCTATGGCGGAGATAAATTGGGCAGGGCCGAGTGGTGGGAGAGAGGAACGGTGAAGTTGGACAGCCCTGCCAATTACTATCCCTATTATCCTTCCTCCTTCCTGCTAACGTACAGGCTTAACAGCTACTACAAAGGGAGATGAGGGGCTGAATTCACAGGCCTCTTCCTTTCCCTCCTTCCCATCGGCACATTTTGAAAATGAAAAAAAAAATTAAAAAGTGATTCCTTGACTAAACTATCAAAAATGATTTGCAGCCATTAACTCTACCACTTTCCAGACATGTTAAAATGTATAAACTAGCTTAATTAGGTTTTTCCCCTACTGCTCACCTATACTTCCAGGCACGCAAGTGAGTCAAACAAAGCAAACTCCATGAGGACAGAGATCAGGACAAAACTATGCAAATGAAAAACTGTCCTTAAGGTTAAAAACCTTTAGGTCACTCTTGACAACTAATGAGAGACCAGGGAGAACCTGCCCAAAAAACATGTTCATTTGCACTGCAAGATTGTTTGGCCCAAACAATCGTGAATAACATGTAAGTGTCAATAACTCTGTAGGCAAAACATTTGTAAGAGAGTGAGGGGACCAACGTGCATTTCTTTATTTGACAAAAGCACAGGCTGTTTACATTTGAGTTTTCTGAGGTAGAATTTTCCTGCTACTTCATGATTGTTTATTTGCCATCATTATTTTATCCATCCCTGATGAAGCATCTTTTATTGAGAACCTATTATGTGAGAGGTGCTTGGCATATGAAGATGAAAGGCATGGTCTCTTCTTCAGAGAAATACCTAGCCTGGTATATAATAATACGTAGGCAGTGACGGAAATTCTGCTCCCACCAAGCTGGAAGAATCGGTTGGAAGCTGGGTTAGTGTTGAACTACCAAGAAGAGCATTTGCTTGATGGCTTAAAGGGAAGCCTAAATAATTTTGGAAAGCAGCTTAACACTCATTTCCCTTACCCCCTACCTCTGCTTGGCCTCTTACCGTCAAAGTTTGCATGCGAATTCTTCTGTACACATCTTTGTGTATATTCATCCTAACCTGTTGATCTCTCTACAGCTTTAGCAACAATTATTAAGTGCTATCTCTGTGTCAAGCAGTGTGCTGGTCACTTTACATACCTCATCCTGTTTATTTAAAAAGGAAAAAAAAAGATGATGAATTGGGAACCTGGATGCTCTGATCACAAAACTAGTGGTAAATCACATCACATCTCTATTTGAAATCTTCAAAATGAGGTGAGTTCACTCTGAAACCCTTTCCAGCTGTAATAATTCTATAAAATTGTGATACCAGATGCTTTTCTAAGTGTTTCATGAGGGAAAGGTTAATACCTAGTTTTGTTAGCTCTCTAACATCTCTGCTCTATGGATACCCGTGAAGAGGAAAAAGATTGAAAAACAGATTACTTAAAGAAATGAACTTCATTTTCAACAGATGGATTAAATTTGGGGACTAAGAATGTACTAGTTCTTTCTAAAAATTATAAAATATGGGTGTACAAACCATTTTCCAAGATAGGAGCATTTTTGATTGTTTAATAATTTCCAAAAAGTGTTTCTTTAGCTACACGTTTTTAATATGTGAATATTTGGCCTTTAAGGGTATAATTTTAAAGCCCTAAAAATATTGGTACAATTTTTAGCTGTAATAAAAATGCCGATTTTAGGAACATCCGTAGACACACTTAACCTGAAAATAGAGCACTGAGGATTTCTACTCATTAAATCACCCATTGCACTGTCCAGAGCCACTTGTCTACCTTCTTGTTGTGTATGCTGCTTGTTATATTTTTTCCTGGGCTGTTTATTCTGCAAAGGGCAATTGCAAAAGAGTTGGAAGCACTTTTTAGTGGTAGGCCATTCTCTAGCGGAAGTTCATGCCCCTTGGTTCTCATATTTAACAGAAGCTCAGATAGCCTGCAGCATCTGTCCTTTTGGTTCCCTTCAGGATTGTGTACATTTCTTTGTCATATCTTCGTTTCTCAAACCACAGATTTTTCTTTAAATAGCAGCCCTGTCCCAGTAGAATTATGGTGAACTATAATGCTATAATTTGAAGAATAGTCCCCTTCAAAAGTACATTGTTCTAATTGACTTAAATATTTGAGACATATATTTTATTGTGTTTCACTGTTGAGAGGAAGTCGAATATGACCATGCTTCGGTAAGGAAATGAAAAGGAAATACATTTTGTTGTCTATGTTTAGTAAGTGTGATCAATATCATTGATTGGGTGGTTAACAGAACCCCCCTCCCCCGCCAAAAAAAATAATTAAAACACTATGTAGTAAATTTGATCACCACATAAAAGGTAAAAAGAAAAAATGAAAAATTTAGCTACTTATTTACAAAAAGTGGTACTTACATATATTTTTAAATAGCATTGTATTGGCATATTCCAAATAAATTATAAATACATACATACATCCTCCATAAATAAATAAATAAGCCACAGTTTATGTCTACCATTTAAGTAGAAAAAGAGGAATTTTAAAGACATGAAATTCACCTTGATTTCACTTCACCTTTTCCTAGGTTTAGAAAAGTTACCTGTAAAGATAATAATTCTAAAGGTGCTTATTGTTATTACATACTGTTTTTGACATAAGGAAAATTTGATTCTATACTAGGTGTTTAGTTTTTAAGAAACCACACACTGTTTTCAACTTTAGTTTTTACACACATGCCAAAAATATCTATAGAAGATTAAACAGTGTTCCACTCTTCATCCAGAGGCTGGGATGAAGAATAATCAGATCTGAAGCCTGTTACATTTTATGTTCAGTTTTTCTATAGGAACATTTGTACATGGAGAATTCTTTTGAGATTCTACTTGCTCAAGTCTCAGGGGTTTTTGTTCTGTCTTTCACAATGAATTGCAAAATGCTATTTAACTTCAAGGTTTCTAATTGTGCAACTGCACTGCTACCCACCTTTTCATTGACCACCTTTCCTTGTTTTTTTTTTTTTGTTTGTTTCACCAGCATGATTCTCACCTTCCTGATCATTCTTTCAACTTGGCCATCAATACATAAAGTTGAAAAATCTTTCTAAGACCTGGTGCTTACAGCAGCATTTCACTTATCACTTCTTTCCATCCTCAGAGGAAAGCTCTGTCTGACCTGTTGGAAGTGGCTGTTGATGATGTCTTTACTGCTGTTACATGGAAGCCTCTTTTGAATAGTATCATTGAAAGCTTCCTGAAGCTCAGTAAAGAAGTGTCAGCTTGGGTCAGCAATATTTATGTTTATTTGCCTCAGTGTCTGTCTCTCTCTCCTGGCTTCTGTCCTCTATTTTCCCTTCTTTTAACTTTGTGACAATGAAGCTGTTGATAGTTTATCTTTAACAGGCTCACAAGAATGTGTTTGAACAAATCTAAATATGTTTTGTTTTTTGCTTTATATTCTAATTTATGTAAATTACTGTTATGCTTTGACCACCATAATCATTAAATATATTTAGTCCATTTAATCATGTATACATATATTTATAATATATAAACATTTATGTATATTTAAATATATAAATATATACACAGATATATTTAGGGACATATATATGAATATATATATATATTTATATATTTATAAATATATTTGTATATATATATATTTCTTCCCTTGTAGGAAGAATGTAATTTTATCCCATTTCTAATAAACATCAAGAAAATGCTTCAGACAGGCAGGATTATGAAATATATAGTATAATAAATAAATCTATAAAATACGTACATATAAGTGTTCAGGAGCTTATTTTCTCCAGGTTAGAATTTTAATCTCTACTGATCCAATCATGTATTTCAATACATTTGTATAACTTCTGCAAATATTTCAATGTCTTTTCATAAACCCCAACAGAGTCACAGTTGGGCATGCAATGTCACCCCAAATATTCATAGAACACAGCTGCATTATTTTCCAATTTAATCAAGTTTGAGCTGTAACATTTAAATAATTATGAAGTAAATAGAGTCATACTTGTTGCAGCTTTCATTCCACAACAAGGATTTTGTTGTTGTTGTTCCCATGACTTATGAGGTTTTTGTCATTTCATGTGCTCAAGGAAATGTTTCTTTAAATTGTTTATTAAAAATATCTGATTGACCAATATATGTATTAATGATGAAGATGGCTATGTCCCTCAAGAAATACACTTACTTATTAACTAGAGTGTTGGGATCAGATTCATGTATCAGGTTAAAGAGTTTTGATGAGCTCGTATGATGGTAGGATATAGAACAGAATCATTAAGTGTTCAAAGCTGCATTGTTTTTCAACTCTCAGTTTTGTTTAGAAGTGTAGATATGGGGAAAATAGACAAAAAATTTTAAATATGTCAAACAATTTTTAAACTTAAAATTATTTAAATATATTTAGTTATGAAAATGTGATATAATAATTTAAGAAAATGTTTTATTCAGACTACTGTGAATGTTTGGTAGTAAAACTAGCCTTAATTATAAAGGTGATGATTACTTTAAAAATTCATAAAGTACATTTTCATGGAGATGAAAATCTAACTGTAATATGGATCACATTGACTTTTTCTATGATATTGTAAACTAATTAGAGAAAATAGAATTTAATTTAATTAGGTATTCACAACTAATGAGTCTTAACCATGAATCCCATCCATTTAACTTAAGAACAGAATTTAATCTTTTAATCATTTTCGTATTGAAACATTTTAAACGAACAATGAAATTCAGTGAGATGACATTTTTTTGCCCTGAATCCAGAAACAAGGAGCAGTAAATTCAAAGCCAGTTTATATGCAGTTCCATTTTGTATGCTTTCAGCCAGCCACATTTTCATTAACTTCTATCAAAATGGTACTCGACACCACATGGCATTATTTCTTTGATATTTTTATTTTTTTTTAGTAAAATGTATTTTTGAGTTATTATTTGCTTGGTATTATGAGTATAGATGAGAAAGCAATCTGTTCAGTGGTATAAAGCTACATTTCTCTATAAACTGGAGAAATCTGCAGAGAAAAACAAGCATAAGCTTTTTTGATATATACATGTATTACTCCTCTCTTTTCCCCTTCCATCTTGCATCTCTCCATATTACTGTGGGAATCAGTCAAAATTTGGTTTCCAATCTTTCACATTTTGGCTGCTAAAATGACCACCTGCAGTGCTCTGAATGCTAGGGATAGTAAAAGTAGTAAAAGGATGCACAGTCCTTTCTGTGCTGTGAATTTTGGTTCCTGTTTATATATGGATGATGGAAAGCAGGGAATAATCATGCATCATAAGGCATTGCATGGGAGGAAGAGTGAAGACAGAGGCTTCAGACCTGCTCTTTTATCGTGGGCACTTGGTATTTGAGTATCAGAAGACCTTTAATTACGCTGTATTCCTCCTGATGGTGGGAGAACATCCCCTCCAGGATAGTTCCATGGCTTTCACAAGCAGTTTTAATGATTTTGCTTCCAGGTGGACTCCTGAGGGGAAGCACTAAAAATGAACATAGAGCATGACTTTGTCATAAGGAAAAGTTGTAAACTGTGGTTTATAATGAGTTGTCTATAAGTAAATAACCATACATTTATCAGGAACATTTTCAAATAATGAAACCAACTTGAGATTATGTGTTTTGGAATTAGCAATTTCAGCTTCAGGAGAGAAAATGATTTGTAAAATTGCATCTTCATTGAAAACGAGTGACAGAAAACAGGGCTTATTGCAGCCGATGAGGCAAATACCTTATTTGCAAGGCACTATGTAATTGTTTCAATTTCACTTACCAAGCCATTTGCTTGGGCATTTTTCATGATAGAAATGAGATGATTTAGGTAAATAAGTACATATGTTTGATATTTTGAAGAGGTTACCCAACTTGTGCAAATATATTTAAATTAAGGTTTTGATATGACACTATTGAATATAAGTAAAAAGATACATCTATCTGTTTCATTAAACCCCTTTTAAATTTTCTTTAAATAGTAGATTACAGTATCAATGATTTACTTACATGGATAGTGTTTCTGTTTTCCTCCTAACACAATTATATTAAATTTTAATGACATCAATTGTAATATCTAACTGGTATCTGGAAGCTTGTGGAGAGCCCAAAGGTTTTATACAAATTTATATGTATAAAGCTCTTACTGATATACTTTGCCAGTAGATATTTTACCTTGAGTAGTCAGCTCTGCAAATCCCTTCCCACAAAAGATTAAAAACATCCTCCTATTACATCTAGAGATTTCTTTTTGTTATTCAAAGCCATGAATAAATTTAGGAAAAATGTATATGATTTTAATGCCTTAAACCAGAAAGCTTCCTTGATTCCTATTAAAAAATGGAATATTTAATGTTTTCCTTCTTCTGTGGTACTTTTTTGATATTGTAGCGAAGAACAAAAAAAAATTCTTAGAACCTATAAAACAAAAAACTGTGTTTGAAGTATTATAATAAAACAACCCTCTTCCTTTAATGCTAAGTCCCTTTTTAATGAAGATCTTCTGGCAGCTCTTGAATGTATAACTAGTTTATATCATGGGATGAAGCTGTCTGTTCTGATGATTGACATGAGCCCACATTACAATGTGATTCTGAAAATTAGTCCATAGAGGTCCTTTTCAGGTACTTCTCAGACTGAGAGCTGCCCTCCAACTACAGTAGAGCCTTTTTAACCCCACTCATTGGTATTCTAATCTGGAAGTGCTGTCCTGCCTTTTAAATAACTCAGGCATTCAGGCTCGTACCCCCCTTGACACTTTACTTAGCCAAAGGATTCAAATGAGATTCAAGAAACATGCAGTACAGCACAAAGGGATTGGAATATTCACAATTAATAATCACACAGTTAATTCATTTTTAATGCAAGGAGTATTTCTAAAATTTCACATTTAGATTTGTAACACAAAGTGGTAGCTGTCTACCCTCATTACATTTCCAAAATTCCAAAATATATAGACATTATTCTTAAGTAATTATTTTTATTTTAAATAGATCCTCCTAAAGGCATAGCTTTAAGTAACATTAAGGTTATGACACAAACTGATAAAATGTGAAAATTGGACTCCTTTCAATGCAGGTATTGTAAAAATAAATAAACACATTAAGAGTTTTTACAAGAATGGGGAGAAGTTACCTCTCTGATTAGGAAGGGTTGAGGTGGGGTTTTGATTATCTTGGGTCAAAGCCAATCAACTAACAGGACAATGATTTGTTTCTCTCATTGTTTTTTTTAGATAAATATTGTTATATATCCAATGTTAAAGATCTTACTGCAGGCTTTTGAGAGGTGTGTATGTAGTTCGTTGCTTTCAGAATATCAGTAGAATTACAACCATTCTAAGATTTTAGATCTACCACCAGGAAGACAACCAATCATTGAGTCAATAATTAATTGAGAGATTCTATACTATAATAAGTAAAAGCATTTATTTACAATTTATGCATTGCATGTCTTCTATATGCCCTATCCTGGAGATGAAAGCCATGGACAGGAGAGACAAAGTTCCAACTCTCATTCAACTTATAATCTAGTACATAAATAAGTAAATATGATAAATTCAGAAAATGATAAGTGCTATGGAGAAAAATAGAGCGTGGTAAGAGGATGGAGTGATGGGAGAAGTGGAGGAGGTGGAGAGATCATCAAGAGGTAGAATTTGAGAGAGGAAGATCTAAATGAGCCATGAGGAAATATGGGGGTGGGGGGGGTGGGTATTAGGCAGAAGAAAGAGCAATAACAAATGTCTCAGGAGGTCATGAGTTTCCCAGGTTTGTAGAAGCCCAATATAGCTGGAGCAAGAGTTGAATGAGCAGAAGAAATGTCTCAATCAATTGGTTCATCATTTGTGAACCTAAATAAGCCATTAGATTGGCCAAACCCATTGCATCTTTTATTTTGATCCACTAGGCTTCTCATTACAAAAATAGCCTGGGAGTTAAACAGGAGACAACATATAGACAGTATTGTAAAGATATGACTTTGTAGGGAATTAGATTAAGTGGTGACATCTTTTTTGAAAAACATTTTTATCACCCAGCTGCATCAGCTACCTGAGGTAAATATTGGGTGACTTGCAGCTTCAACATTACCATGTATTTTTTAAATTGCTTATGCTTTACAATGATTTGCAATCATGCCAATAGAAGCTTCACAGAAAATCTGAATTATGTAGTTGGGCATGTCATCATAAGATATTTGTACCAGTGGTTTTTTTAAAAGATTCACTACCTTTCCCATACCTTGTCCTCCCTCCTCCCCAAGACTAACCACCATCTAATCTGAAGTAAAAAGAGGAAATGGATATTTCATGGGAACCAGGATGTGTCCAAAACCTTAAAGATGGTTGGCATATCCTGGTTATACGGTATAGTGGAATTATATGTGATATAGTAACACGGAATTGCTTGTTGGTGTACATACAGTGTCTTTAGACTCTAGTTTGGAAAGTAGCTCCAGACAGGCTAATTCACAATGTTTTTTTGCAATCTATTTGTGAAAAATGCAGGCCAATTTTTTGGTACCTGTTTAAAAGTTTCCTAAGCTAACTCCGTGCTGGCTGCCTTCTTTAAGTTCTATTTTTCCTTTTTCTCTTTTCCTTTCCCTTCCCTTCCCTTCCTTTCTTTCCCTTCCTTTCTTTTCCTTTCCTTGGCTTTCCTTTCCTTTCCTTATTTGTAAATTACTGGGATTGGCACATGACCTTAACTTGGACCACTAATACCAGTTTTCAAGCACAAATAGCTCTCAATCTCCAAGCTATGGAGAAAGAAAAACTAGTTTTATTTGATGTCTTACTTTTACTAGTGTCCTGAAAGGTGAAATCATTCATGCATAGGTAATTGCCCCAGCGAGATTCCTTGATCTGCATGTGTGATTGCAATTTATAAATACCAATTGGGTAATTGCTGGGAGAGGTTTTAAAAGCAAATGTGTCTAATGCATGGTTGAAGCATTGTGTTCCCATTTGATTATATTATTTACAATATTAATTAACCTGATATTTTTTTTCCCATTAAGGGCAACATTAGGTTTATCTAATGCTCAGTAGTGTGACCAGTGCATGATTTTGCCTGGGAGAAGGTGGGGGAGGAAGGTTAGCTCTTCCTCTAATATGTTATCCTCCACAGTGCTAAGTACAACCCCTATCCTGGTCTAGTGCACAGAGCTCAAATTAGGTCATACTCATGACTGCCTAGAATACAAAGTTGAGAGATTTTTTTTTTTGGTGTCAAACTCCCACTTTCATGTCCCTTTAATAAACTTGATCTTAGAAGTAAGATGGGAAAAAATTTAGTGACAAGAGGTACACAAAACTCCTACATTCATTATGTCTTTTAGAAAAAATAATCTATTGAACATTACTACCATTAGTGATTTACAGGGGGATGAGATAAATTCAAATCCCTTTAGCAAAGCTTTCCCTTTGCAGACAGTTTCAGGCCTAATGTCAAAAAAGAACATTTTGTATTCATGAATTTGTGCCCTTTGCCATTTCCATTACCAATATTTCGCAACTGGATATTAAAACAACAATAACAAAAAACTACTGCCTAATCATATGAATGGTTCGTTTGAAGTGCAAATGAGAAGATTGCTCCAATATCATGAGGCAGATTTGAATAATATCCAATGTAATTTTACCCTTTCCTTTTGGAAAGCTCTCCCATAGGCCTTCGGAATAAGAGAGAAAAAGGAATTTGTGTGGCTTCCCTGTAGAAGCTTCATGCTCCTTGTGTCAGTTTTTCCATAATCCCAATTAGAGCTTGGAAATCAGAGTAGACCCTCAAGGAATTTTACCCCTGTGGTTTCGCCTATACATACCTCAAGTGTGCTTTCCAAGAGCAGATTATAAATGCCCAGGGAAACAAAGCATTTGAGAGCATCTTCCTACCAAGGTGTGATATGAGGCCCTCTGAAGAAGGCAATAGCCTTGGAGATCTTTACAATAGCAATTTGCCCTTCATCTCTCCTACATATATTTAAAGGAAATAGCTGAGTTGAATGAAAATGAACCTTGTTTATGCCAAGTATGGAAAAGAGAAGGAAAAGCATTATTTGGATTTTTCCTGTTTGAATCTCTCTAATATCAGCAGGGAAAATGATATCTAGAAAGACACTGCAATTGCACTGGTTGTTCATATTTAGGCTAGGTGAAGGATCACTTTAAAAGTGTAGCCTTCTTAATTATCACAACAAACTTAATAACACATAGGTTCACAAATGAGCTGGCATAGACTAGAGATGAGAAGGGATGCATACTATAATTAAATCCATTTACAGATCGTTATTCGAAGTAGAATTGCATCATGAGATAGTAAGGATGTGAGCTACCACAGTCTACATGCTGATAATGATTCAGTGTGATACCGAAGGCTAAAACATATGTGTAAGAAAACTGAGACGTTTTAAGTAGAGGGTGTAATTTTGCTAGTCATTTTTTATTGTCCATTCTCTCTACTTCTATATTTGCTAAAGATAAGAGGACTTCGGGAGAGTTCACATATGTTATTTTCTATTCCTCTTTAAATCTACACTGTCATTTCTCCAAATATTTCAAAGGACTTTTCTACAACTTATGGAAACATAATGAACATCATTGGTGAATTCAAAGGTAGAAGAAGAGCATATAAGGATAGTAGGATAAAGTCATTCACTGAGGTACCCAACTGAAAAAACAAATATTATTTTCTCTGCATTGACCCATTCATTATTCTCTCATTTTTTAATTCAATAATGTAGCTTCTACACTCCAAATCTTGAGAAAACATTTATATATCGTCTGTATTTAACTTTGAAATGAGAGCATCTCTCTCTATCAGGACTGGTTCTAGGTACCGTATTTGCCGGCGTATAAGACGACTTTTTGGCCCTGAAAAATATGCCTCCAAGTGGGGGGTCTATACGCCAGGTACACTTCAGATAGACTGCCCATAGTGCTTGCCCCGTGCCATAGTGGCCTCCCGATGCCCACCCACTTCATTCCACATACCGTTCAGGCATCAGCAGCGCTGCTGGGTGTATGCTCGGCTGTTATGCGATTTTGCTGTTATGCGATTTTACCACACTCGCAAAATCGCACACAGCCGACCATATAACAAACTCTGTATTTTGAGTGGAAATGTTAGGGGGTCGTCTTATACGCCGAGTCGTCTTATACGCCGGCAAATACGGTAATTGGGATGAAAGGCTGATTTATGATACACTATTAGGAGCAAAACAATGCCTTGATCATCAAGCACTTCTCTCCAGCAACTCCATATTATATTTGCTTTTATGGTTTAAGGCAATATTACCAGAAGACTCCTATTATCTGAGAGATATTAAATTAATAATTTAGATCCCATTGATCCATTAATTAAAATGCATTAAACGCTTAGCATGTATTCCACAAAATACTAGGTACAACAGTATTCGTGAAAGGAATAAAATTATATTAATAATTCAAAACCCATGTAATCTAATTTTTCTCATATAATAAGCACTGGCCATAGATAACACATAGATAATATATTTTAACAATGTTTTTACCTTTAATTTGTAGCTTAAATTTTTATCATGATTCTTTGTGCCTGTCCAAGTTGGAGAACTCTCTCTCATTATTTGACTACTCACATTGTAGTCAATTGTTGATCTAATTTTAGATGTTTTTAAATATAAATGCATCAAGGAGTAAGTGTTATCTTTGGGTTATCAAGATTTCTTCCTTAGCAGTAATTGCAAGTAGTGCCTGTTGCTCACATTTAAAAATCACCTTGATTTGATGGTGCTCTCGGGCACAATTTCCACTCTCCCATTTTGGAAAGCCTTTTTTTTTTTAACCATAAATGCATTTTAAAACACAGAATGAGGTGATATGGCCCATTTTGCTATGTATATAATTTAACCTTCAAAAGATTATGGTCTGTGGAGCAAACAGGTTAATAGGAAGGTTTTAAAAAGACATTTTTTCATCTGATGGGACATAATCATACCTAAGGAGCTGTTATGGTCCATTGTATAAATACTTCAAATTCATGGACTATTGGCCCAAAACACAGTAATGGATCCTGTAGAGCATTGAAAATCTATCATGTTAATATAGCTGCTGCATATGCAGAGTATGAAGTTTATTCTCTCATCCACACCTTGGAGGATATGTATGTAATTCTCATATTAATAGCCCTGATTCCTGGACCCCATATGGGATGCTTTGCCAAGCCCTTCACATGCTAAGTAAAAACATCTTCTCAGGGTTTGCATTGAAACCAATGATGACAACATATTCCTGTAAAATGCTGCCATGTCTAACAAAAATATTTGCTTGTTCAGAATTCCCAGAGGAATCACACCACTTCATGTTTGTAAAGCAACAAAGAGCTTTTTTAAAGTTGTTAGTTTACAAATCAGCACCTGAAATCACTCAGTTTTATCCAGCTGAATGCCAAAGTACAGACCCTTCAAAACTCCTTTCATTGATGTTGACAAGAATAGCTTTGCTCTGAACACATATGTACGTTTCTGCCCTTATAGGCTGATGGGCCTTTTTAGAAAGCCTAAGATGCTCTCTATTGCATCTTCTCAATTTCTCTTAGTGTTACTTTCTTCCTTTCACCACAGAGATGTAAAAGCAAGGCTATTGGTAGCACTATTTTACAGTGGAATACAGATTGGCAATGTCAGAGAACCCTTGATCCTAATCTCTGTGTCTGTCCTTAGCTTCACAGACATAACAGGGACTAAAATCTGGGCAAATCAAGTTTATAAGCCCTCCCCCCTTCCACCTCTTAAGCCCTCTGACGGAGTGGTGATAGTGGTTAAAGGAGTGTTGTACATGAGTTTACTCTAAGTAGAAAGGAACATCACCTTAGCCTTGTTGGTCACCAGCTATAGGGAATGATATTGGGCAAGGCAGCTTGGGCAGACCCTGAAGGGCCTGAAAACTGGAGGCTGCTTGAAGCAATTCTTCCCTAAGTGGACATTTATGAGATGCATCTTTGTGTCTACAATAGACAATTCCTTGTACTACTTGAATCCATTTCTCTCTATATTAGGGGTCCAACAATCCCCCAAATGCTAAAGTAGTTCCCTTTTCCCAGTGAACAATTTTCCAAGTACATGATTTAGCCCCTGTATACTCTCCTAGTTTTGCCATACTGGCAGGTTAGGTCTTGTGGCTCTTTTTTTTTTTTTAAGATTTTATTGGGGAATTGGGGGAGGGAAACAGACAAGTTGTTGTCCTTTGGTTCTTCAGTCTAGTTGTGGAGGACGTTGCTTCACTGGCCTATGTTGGCACCATCATTGCACTCTACCCGGCTGAGGCAGATCAGTCACCAGCCATTGGACAGCTGCTCATGCTGGCTCCCAGCCACTCACAGTAGCTAATGGCAGCTCATTGAAGCCTTACTGCAGCCTATGCTGCCACCAGAGACTCACGGCAGCCCAGCTCCAGGTCAAGCTGTTGTTCACCATCTTAGCTGTAGAGGGTGCAGTGTCACTGGCCCATGTGGGATCCGAGCCGGCAGCCCTGCTGCTCAGAGCTCACGTTCCCAAGCTGACTCTTAACCAACGCGCCACTCGGCGAGCCCTTGTGGCTTTTTTTTGGAGGATAGTCTCATCCTTCTCTGTCAGACCCAGACTATCTCCAGCTGATTCAACCTTACTTATGACCTATAGCCAGGAGAGTGAGTGGTGGCAGTTCCTGAAAAAGACAATGTGCCTTGCAGCAGATAAGTCTCTGCCTTGTCTTTCAGTGTAGGATGTTCTTTATCTCTTAACAGGGAGAGGTAGACTATTCCTACAGACTAAGAGGATTTAGAGCAGACTGGGACCCAAAACTGTGGAGAATCCACCCAGATAATCTTATCTCTAGGGTCAGATTCTTAGGGTTGTATCCTGCCCTTGACATAACAGACCTGCCTTGGTTGGGGGCTTAACTATGGAAGTCCAGCCACTTGGCCGAGTACATCCTGAGCCTGGTTCTCAGACTTATTTTCCCTCCAGTTGAAGGTTATGAGAGTTTCCTTATATGCAACCAAGAAGACACTGACTTTTATACCTTATCAGTCCCCATCAGCTCTTCATTATCTCTCACAAAGTGTCAATGGGGCTTAGCCGCAGCCATCCCATCCCATGATCCCTGTCGTTACTGTGTTCTCCTTATACATGAAACATGGATACACTGTGTGCTTGTACGCATTCTCCTCCATCAGAAAAGTTTTAATAACTGGACCATCACCTTGTGCCCATGGCTGTCTGTCCTCCATCCACCACCAGTGATGGGCTCTCATGGCCACCTGGATAGTGACCCTTTTGTGTGCTTTCTCAGATCACTCTCAGGAAGAACTGTCATTGGTTAGGTACTCCAGAAGCCAAGGGGAAACAGAGTTTGGGATGGAAAATATGTTTGCATTCTACATTACTTCTCTAAGGTTGTTTCCATATTTTCACCAGAAAAATGGAAAACGACTATGAGCTTTAACTCTAAGTTAGTGTTGTGACTGCTCATCTATTAAGGTTTGTGTTTGAATTAATATTTAGATTTGCAACACGTAATAGAGTATAAGAGCAGACGTTTACCTACAGGCCGTACTACATGTAATTCTGACCATATGTGCAAATCTATATGGTCAGGAGCAGAAAATCTGAACTCAGGATCACCAGTCGCTGCCGGAAGTGCGCAGGTGACTGAGTTATCCAGCTCATTTCTTAAATACATCCTTTCACTTTGTAATGTTTGCCTTGGATAATTGCTGAACTATCATCTAAATTAGGGGAGGACAGTGAAATTGCCAGTCGCAGAAGAACCCCACCCCCACCCCCACCTCCCATGCCATTGTACATGCAGGTACATAAAATGGGAGGCACGTCAGGGACGCCTCAGACCTGGGGCTTGTTCACTTGGCTGAGGGGGCTTGTGGTGTGCTCCCTTTATTTCTTGTCTCCTCACACACAGAAGCAGGCAAGGCATTTCTTATCTGGGCTATGTGCCAGTTCTCTTTTCAATTGCTCCTGAATAAGCTAGCTGTTTCTAAAACATGGCCCCTCAGTGGGACCCAGAAGCTATGTCTATAGGAGATCCTCCCCTGCAGGGCGCCAGCAGGAGCTCCTCCATCCTGGCTCTTTCTAGAACATGTCTGTTGGTCTCGTCAGCCTAATGCTCTGCTCTGAATTGTCTTCAGGATGTCCTTTCCCACAGACTGCAAGGAGCTTCCGTGCTGTTTCTTATTTGGCGATAAGGTCGTAAGCACATTTTGCCTGTCAAGCATATGTATGATCAAAAAGGTGTACCCCTGCTCATTTATGCTCATGCTGTAAGTCTGCTTTCTGGCCTTCCAGCTGATCTCATCAGGAGTGAACCTGGAGCAGCGCTTCTAGACACTTATACTGTAACCCTGTGTGGGGTATTGGCCTTTCCTTTTGGTGAATCCAGGCATGCACACTGCCTCAGCAGATTTTAATAGACAGTTATTGAGATCAACAAGATCTTCTGCACGATGCTCAGAAATTGCCCAGTTGAAATATTAAAAACAGGGTATTTTCTCTGGCTTGGTATGAATAATGTTTTGTTTCTCTTTTCTTCCTTGGTACCTATAAAAAGGGATTCACACTGAAGGAAAATATTGTTAGCTTGGTGATAAAAGTCCTTTAAAGTGGCACCTGGGCCCTGATTCCTGTTCTTATATGACGCGTCCTCAGCAGGTCAGATGTTGGTGTCTGTGGTACTGCAGGTTAGAATCCTTTTTGCTTTATGTGGTGGTGGCTTTTTCCTGTGTCAGCTTAGTGAAGTTTGAACTTTGTCTCACAGCTGCCTTTTGGAATGATGGTGGGTTAGGATTAACCACAAGAGAAGTTAAGTTGTCCAAGGTTTTGAAGCCAGAAGTAAAGGAGCAACTATTTCCACACTTTGAATGTCTGTGCAAGCGCTGTTGCGGTTCACACAAGTTGCCCTGCTCTGCTGACTCAGCCCATTAGCCTGGGGCAGTAGTGGGACAGCAGCCAGTCCAGCTTCCACAGAATCGACTCTTTCAGCACCTCTGAATCCTGGACCAGGTGTGTGGCACCAGCTTCTCCTGCAGGTCACCTGCATCACTGAAGTTGGAGGCAGTGGGAGACAAACAAGGGCTCCAGCTTGTCCTTGCTCTCCCCACTCCCCATCGTGATTAATTCCCAGCTGTCTGTCCTGCTGATATCATGCCCAACACAAAATGCAAGAGCAACAGCCTTCCATAGAGGGCTGAACCCTCTCCCAAAGTGCATGAAATAAAACCCCCATAACAAATCCTTTATTCTATAGTCCTCATAGTGTTGCCATGATTCTGGACAATTTGTAACTCAAACACTGTGGTTGAGAGCTCTCTTACTACCCATTCTGTGCATAACAACCAAAAGGGCAAACATTTTCCTCTTTCCCCATTCAATGGATGAACGCATGGCTTTTTTTTTTTTCTTAGAGTGGGAAGACAGTAAGATTTTAATCCCTAAATGTTCTTGTCCCTCCTGCACTCTTGTGCTTCTGGTTAAGTAGAGACAGTAACTATTAGTCCCTTGGCGAATAAAATGCCAAACCACACGCGACACCCACTTTGCTCTCCCTATTAAAATTTTACAGGTCAAAAATCCAAAACCCACTTAATAAAAATTGTTCTTCATCATAAGTGACAGGAGAGAACAGGTCAATCTATGGAATAATGGTGCAGTAATTAGAAACTTTGTAGTTGATAAAGTGTGACTGCTAATCAATGTTTGGCTAATTAATCAATATTTTAATCATTAGACCTTTTAAATTTGTTTTAATGAGCATTTCCTCTAATTCCCCTGATCCCATTACCTCCAATGCTTCTATTATCACTATTAAAGTGCAAAGCAGGGATTCATCTGTTCAGTGTATCTCTAAAGACTTCCTAGAGTAATGCACCTTACGTCTGTAGAGCTATCCAAGAATAACCAGATTTAGATGATTAAAGAGGCATAAAGTCGCCACATTAGCCTGAAACATTTACCTAATGGCAAGAAAGTTATGACTTAGAACATCACATTAAAATTGCCATAGGGCCGGCCGAGTGGCTCAGTTGGTTAAGAGCTCACTCAAGAGTTTGAGCTCTGAGCAACAGCGGTTCGAGTCCAGCCCGAGCTGAGCAGCNCCGGCCGAGTGGCTCAGTTGGTTAAGAGCTCACTCAAGAGTTTGAGCTCTGAGCAACAGCGGTTCGAGTCCAGCCCGAGCTGAGCAGCTGCTGAGGTGCCAATAGGTAGCAGGATTACAAAAAAAAAAAAAAAAAAAAAAAAAATTGACATAAACTTTTCCTTCTCAAAATGTGTTTGGAAAGTTGTATTCCTTACCTTACTGTTAGGACTGGGCAGTGTTCATGAAATCTTGCTGTCTCCTCCTATTTCAGACTCCATATTTGATTTCATGCTTTGTCCTAAACTTCTGTTGATACCCATAACTGTTGTTTTGTCTTCCTTTTCCTCATCTCTTCCTTCTTTCCCCCTTCTTCCTCTTTTCCACCTGTGCCTCCTCCCCTTCCTCTTACTCATCAACCCTCTCTCATCTATAGCCTTATGCTGCCCAGAATATTACCACAAAAATATTCACATTTGAGATTTATGAAAGCCATGTAAACAAAGACAACAAAGATTACCCTTCCCCCTTATTTGGTGGGAAAATTAGTGAAGTTCAGAAAGGTTGAGAGATGTGTCCAAAGGACATATAGTCTAACACAGAACCCAAGGCACCTAAATGTTCTCCTTATATATTCAGTGCATTTCTTAAAATTGACTTGGAAATTTGACATGGACAGGAGGCCTTTTCTAACAAGTTAGATAAAATCTTTCAAATCCCTACCGTCTTTGTGCAGCAGCTATCATTTCCCATAATATAACTAAAAACAAGGACATAAGTAAAAAAAAAGAAGTGGAAGAAGCATGTTTGTATGTGCTTTTCAGACTTTTTTAGAAAATGCTATAGGAACAATGCGGCATCTCAAGCTGGGCCCCTGTGAGATACAGGTCTTCCCAAGTGACACTATGCACTGTTAGTACATGACAGTGCCAGACACAGAGTAGGGGAATCGCTGTGACTGTACAGGCCTCATACCCTGGAAGGCTAAATGTTAAACACTGCACCATTCTAAGGGAAAAGGATGGAATCCTGCCAACACTAAAGAACTTTTTGATATCTTGATTATTCCGGAAACTTGGGACATTTTGTAAATTACTAGAGTCATTAGTGGAGCATGTGTTTAACTGTTTGCTAAGAAGTAGCATAGGTTTGTTCTGGAATTTGGTAAGATGTATCATTGGCTTGCTCCGGTAATAGCAGATCCCATAGTCGGTAGAGCTGCACACATTTCAGTTTGCTTCTCCTTGCAGCCACATGGCAGCATTACACCCCCACCTCGTTTGAAGTTAGGTACCATCATGGATTTACTTAGGCCAGAAGTGACATATGTCTCTTATAGGAGGAATAGTAAAAAAAGAGAAAAAAAATCTAGGTGATTTCTCTCTTCCTTTGGTGAAGAGATTGTGAAAGTGAACTGTCTGTCAACCTGGGTTGCTGCACGACTACAAGGAGGGCAGGCACCCCGGCAGACCTGCACCGGAAATGTAACATAGAGTCCATCGTAGTTGGGCTAAGCCTGTCCTGACTAAGAGAGAGTGTTTCGAGCAAGGCTGTAGGGTGTTTAACATCGCTGTGTACAGCATCACTTCTTTTCACTTAGAATAACAGCCCTCTGCAGTGTCACGACACAGGTATATTCTGCTCACACATGGGGAGGACACAAACCAGGGAGCTCGATCATGCGTGTGGCTTTGGGCAATTAATCTCATCCTTTATCACAATTCTTTGTAGGATCTGTTTCATGTTAGGACCACAGTATTCCATTCAAAATTTTAACTCCCCCCTCTTCTTTCAGCTACAAATGCTGTGTTCTCTTTTACCTTGCTTCTTACTACACAAAATTCAATATAGCTGATCCATCTATATAGGTAGTGAAGTAGATTCATGGAGGCATTTACAAAATGTATACAATTCTATCAGGATTTATTTATATTTTCTTTTTTTTAAAGATTTTTTTATTGGGGAATTGGGGGGATGGGAACAGTGCTGGGGAGTTGGGGGAAGGGGAACAGACAAGTTTCTGTCGTTTTGTTCTTCAATCTAGTTGTGGAGGATGTTGCTTCACTGGCCCAAGTTGGCACCATCATTGCTCTCTTCCCGGGCGAGGCACATCAGTCGCCGGCTTCTGGACGGCCGCTCACGGAGGCTGCTGGCTGCTGGCTACACACGGTAGCCCATGGCAACCCACTGCCACAGGGACTGCAGCCCACGCCGTCGCCGGCGACTCACGGCAGCCCAGCTCCAGGTTGAGCTGTTGTTCAGCATCTTAGCTGTGGAGGGCAGTGTCACTGGCCCTCATATGTGGGATCCGAACCGGGGCCCTCTGGCATCCCAAGCGAGTTCTTAACCATCGCGCCACTCGGCCGGCCCATATTTATATTTTCTAAGTAAAGAATGAGCTGCCCTTCTCAAGGGGAAAATCCCATAAACACATCTCTGTAATAAAATTTCCTGTATACTCCCTGTTCAAAAGCAAGAATACTATGTTCAACAAAGAAGACTTGAAACATATCTAATGTTCCCATTTTGATCGTTTTGGCACTCACATGTGTGAGTCTTAAATTCATTAGCATTATATTTTGGCAGTCTTTGCTGAATGAGATCCTCTGACACAGAAGGCCAGGAATCCAGGAGGTAAGCCATTAAGATCCTGAACCATCAGACAGTAACAGATTTTGGGTTTTAGGGGGTCAAAAAATAACACCACTGTTCCCAACCTGAGATCAGAACCAATTTACAGAGGATGATACAGGAGTCAGACAGTTAGAGATCAAAATGTCAGCTTTATTACTGATAAAAGCAATAGTGAAGGACATCACTTAGATAAGACCTAATAGGCTTGCTAAGGCTCCTCTGAATTGAAGTTGCTCCTCTTCCCACTAGCACCAAACAAAACAAACAAAACCCCTGCCCTCTGCCTTGGCAGGAGAACAGCCTGCTCAGCCAAGTTTATCACATGACTGACAGCAGGTGGGAACCCACCTTCTCTATAGGCTTTCGGATTCCAGAGAGAAAAGCAAAGGGACAGACTGCAACAAACGTGTCCAGTTCATGCCTGCGAACCAAATAAGTCGCTCCTCTTCTCTGGAGAAGGACATTGTAATGATGGTGAGTGGGCCTTACTCTTGGGCACTTTCTTAACCTTAGCAAGATTGACATTTTAATCTTTAATGGGGTAATTCTTTGTTGTAGCAGCTCTCCCACCCATTGTAGGATCTATCCATTAGATACCAGTAGCACCCCCATCAGATGTGACCACCCAAAATGTACCCAAGTATTGCCAAATGTTTGAGGTGGGAGTGGGAATGTTAATTGCTTCTGATTAAGAACCCCTGTCTAGGGAGTTCTTTTATATGGGAATGTGAGCAGAAAGCAGCAAGTGTTTTTCGCCACATCACCGATCCCTTCATTATAAAGTTTTAGAATCTGATATATAAGAGAGAATAAATTTGCTAGGTTATATAGTAATTTAAAATAGGCCTTTTAAAAATATTTTTAACAGACACCTATTGTGTTCTTAGAACATAAATCCTACTGCCTATGTTTGGTCCATTTGTTTTTGTGTACATAGTTTTGAAAATACTCTGCCTTGACTTTCTATTTTTAAAAATTCTATTCAGTTTTTCCTAGCTCTGGATGTAGCATGCTTATGATTACATTACTTTTTACCTTCGGTGTTGCCAATAAAAACATAGATCAAAACTATACTTTGTTTCCCCAAACCTGCTCACCACAGTCAAACTTAGCCCTTTGGTGAGCCAGATTAAGAGCTAACACACAGAGTGCCTACTGTAGTTCTAAGTACCTTCTGTGAACTATCGCATTTAACTCTCAAAGAACAGTATGAAGTAACCACTTTAATTATCATCTTCATTCCCCGGGGAATCTGAGGCCTGTTAAATGAACTTGATCACCACTACTAAACGTGACAGGGCAGGAATGCAAACTCAGGCCTTTGATTCTCAATCAAAGGGTTTTTTTTCACATCTCCACGATACTACTCATAGGACACTATGAAAGATACCATTTGTAATTTTTTAGTTTCCTTCTTCATAGCCATTATTTTTATTTTTTTAAATTCCCACCTGTTTCCAAACATCTTTCTAATACGTGTGTGTTCTGTGTGTGATTCAGAAGTGATGTTAATTTTAATATCTCTTAAATTGATCAAAGGAGGGAGAGCTGCTTGCACACTGCAGGGCATAAGGGCGTTGCATGCACAATCCCAACACAGAGTTGGCTGGCCTTTCTGCTTCTCTGCTACATTTTAAACATTTATAAAATTTTTGCTGAACTTGTACTTGAAGTCTGTTTCATCGATTTCCAAATTTCTTCCTCCTATGGGTCTGAAAAAGACACACTATAAAATACTTATTTTAATTTGATGCTTTAATTTTTCTCTTTTCTTAAATTTTCTTCTCATACCTCATAAAAGAAAGAAACTCAGTCACATGAAGAGAGCATGGTAGGGGGTTCAGAAGGCTGCAATTTTATTCCTGACTCTGCTACTGACCTGTTATATGCCCTTGGGTTTAACCTCACTGCACCGGACTTAGTGAAGAGGTGTTTCAGCTTCTCTGCTAACATGTACTCAATGGGCCAGATCCTTCTAATGAGCCAATTGCACTTGGGGATTAAGTTAAGTCATTTGGTGGGGCATTAACCCTTTCTGGTCAATGAATTTGCTTTTATGCACAAGTAGAATAACTTACTAAACAGTGCCTAGTGTCCTTCATTATGCTCTCCTTCTCCCCCAATTGCCTAAGTTACACAGAAAGTGTTGCACTCAGTCAGTAAATAAGCAATACTTGAGAGAAGTGCTGAGCAGGGGGAAAAAAAAGGAACAGCAAGTAAATGAAACGACCCTCAACAAACAGGTGAACAAACTGTAGAAATCAATGACGTGAAAATGGGCGGCTTTCTCCTCCTCACTGACTTTAGTAGTTGCCTTTTCATCCCTTCTTCCCTTTGCTGGCCGCGGCATTCCAGGAGTAAACATGTCATAGAACAGCCCTGCATGACCACAATTTGCCTGGGAAAGAGCCTGTTCAGTAAGGTCAACCATGGCATCCGCTGACCTCTGAATCCAAGATAAACTTCTGACTGTTGTCTTCAAAGCTCTCCAGTAGCAGGACTCACTCTATGTATTTGTTCTAATCTTGAGCCAATCAGCAAAATGCTTTTTAGAACAGATTCAGAGTGAATTCTTGCACTATTGTTTCACGTTCTTTTCCTGAGACTTTCATATGCATGTCCTTGTCTTCTGCCTTTCAGTTTCATCGGGTTCATTTCTTTCACATGCAGCACAAGACCTGACTCCTCCAAAGCTTTCCATTTCCAGTTCTTTCAGGAAATTCCTCAATGAAGCCAGGGTTCTTAAAAGAATAAATGTATTTTCCTTTATAGTAGAGGTGGGGCAGTGATTTTCCTATTAGGTTTGTATTCTTCTTGAGTATTGGGGTCCTTTTATTAATGGATAGTTTAGGTGTCCAATCTGTGGCCAGTGAACTTGTGGATAGACTAAGAAATAAGAAGACGAAATTTCACAGTCTGGGACACAGCAGGGCTTGTATGTAGTTTCACAGAGATTGTGAACACTTTTTTTTAGTTTGGACTGTAGAATTGTTATTTACATATCTATTTACATATTATGCATGGGTTCCTGTCACAAAATAAAGAAAATTTCTCTACATAAAAGCAAATGAATTAGAAAGAGGAAATTATTTTGTCTTGCTTTTCTGTTAAACAATTCATTTAAAATCTGGAAGTGAGAGCTATGGGTTAGGAACAAGCAGGTGTTTAATAATTTGTGATTCCACTTTATTATAGTACTTCCAGGTCAAACTTGAACAAATATATAGTTGGTCTTGAGAAAATTACTTAATCTTTTTGAGACTTTGTTTCTTCAATGTAATACAGAGATGATATCACCTAACTTTATGGTTGAATTAAAATAAGACAAAATAAATCATATAGCACGATGCCTGGCATATATTATGAACTCAGAAAATATAACTTTTGAAATTCTTTGTCCCTTCTTTTACTTGTTTTAACATGTGTTATTATGCTTTTAATTTTTGACTATTGTCGAGGAGAATGGCAAATTTGAAAAAATAAAATGGGCACAAATACAGAAAAAATAAAATTAACCCTCCATGTGTGATTAAATAAGTCACTTTAAAAGGTGACAAATGAAAATTTTAAATTAAAATGGGATCTGCTGGCTGACAGCTTAGATGTAACCCACTAAACTATCTAAGAAGATAAAGGAAAATTAGAAAACTCATAACAATGCTTAAAACTATAACTGATTGTCATCTTGTTGCCAGACTCTGGATGAAATGTCCAATAACTTTAAGGCTGATGGAATTGTACTGAAACAAACATTTGAGAGCCCTTTCTTGGTATAATTTAGAAAAGAAGCAACCCTGCTTTCCTGAAAGTTGTCAGCAACACCTTTCATCTCTTTCCTCAGACTCTATTTCCTGGTTCAGAAACACAAGGTCAATGCCAACCAAAACAACTATAAAGGTGCTATTTTTTTAGAAAAAAAATAAAACAGCTAGGGTTCTGGTAGACTCTATCCTGGCAGCTGTAGTATCCACAATAAAATGTTAGGAACAGAAGAAAAAAAAATGGATATAGAGCTAGAATGGGCCTTGAAAATATAATAGATACTAAGGATTGTAATTTAATATGTGCTCCGTCTGTACAGAGTGTTGGGCTACAAGAGTGTAGAGTTCATGTCAGGTCACTATAACCTCCACTAATTGAATATATTGCAGACAGTAGAAGTTGTGATGGAAGTCGTGCACTTCAAAGCACTGACCACATCTAGATCTGAGGGAGAAAGAGCATTTGAATGTGTTAAATTTGGAGCAAAGGGTAACATAAACAACACAGCGTTTCATAATAAACACTGCATTTGGATAGATCTCTGCTCAGTTGAGGATGAATAAACAGAAAACAATATCTTAGGAGGAAAAAGAGAACTTGGAGGGCACAATGCCATGCAGATCCAGAGTAAATTTAAAATAATTTGACTGTCCACAAGACAATTTTATATTACTTTTTGACATCTTTAATTAAGGACAGAGATAGTATCCACTGCCCTCAGGATCAAAGACAAACTCATACCACTACTATTAAAGCTGTCCATTGGCAGGACCCACTAAACCAAACATCAATCATAAAACCCTTATGAACCGGAGCCAAAATCTACAAGGAGAAAGTGGGTGAGATGAAAACACGGTGAAATTAAATGAAAAGGGAGTTGGATATTATAAAAAATTACAATAACACCGGAAATACCTTTAAAGAGCTAGTTTAAGCCATAGCAATTCATTTTGTAATCTATGCAGATGATTAAGTTTCAGACAGTGACTTTATGCATTCATTCATTCATTAACCAAATGTTTATTGAGTGCTTACTCTGCCAGATACTGTGCAAGCAGTGAAAACGATACAGCAATATGCTCAGAGTTTAGGTCTCTAATCTTAAAATCAATTTAAAGATTAATCTAATCTCTAATTTTACATGGTAGTGAAGAACTCAGACAAAAATTCAAAAAAAGATGATAATAGCTGCTGGGAAAATTAGAGTAAATTGTAAATTTACTCTAAAAAAATAAATGAGTAATCATTTTAAGGGTTGGGTGGTCAAGGGAGTTCTCTTGAAGAAAATATGAAACAGAAAGACAAAAACAACAAAGAGCCACTCTTTCAGAGAGAAGGAGGAAATTCTAAGAAAAATATGTTAGTGCCAAAAGCCTATAGTGGAAATAAGCTTGGCGTATTCAACAAATGAAAAGAAGGCTAGTATGGCCGAATCCCAGTGGATAAAGAGAATGTGTTAAAACACGAGTGGAAATGAAGTCAGAAAATGAGGAGTTTTGTAAGTCACAAGAAGTAACTCAGATATTATTCTAAATTTTCAGGAAGTCATTGGAAGTTTTAATAAGCAAGTTGATCTGTGTATTAGCTTGAGTTCCACAGAAAGCAGAATCTGAGACAGAACTTAAATGTGAGTACTTTTGGGGAGAGTTTGATCCCAGGAAGCAGCCAGGAAGATTATGGGAGCAATGGTAGAAGGAGGGAGAGCCAATACAATAATGCATTATTAAATTGGCCAATAGTGGGGAGAGCTGCTTGCTAGATACTAGGGACTATCTAAGAAACCATGTGGACTGTGTCCAAACTTCTCTGTAGGAAAA